>NW_028225855.1:0-133455 GCF_052327205.1 Somniosus microcephalus | reverse complement strand
AGTGCTGTACTGTCGGAGCGGCAGTGCTGAGGGAGCACTGCACTGTCGGAGGGGCAGTACTGAGGGAGCGCCGCACTGTCGGAGGGGCAGTACTGAGGGAGCGCCGCACTGTCGGAGGGTCAGTACTGAGGGAGCGCTGCACTGTCGGAGGGGCAGTACTGAGGGAGCGCTGCACTGTCGGAGGGGCAGTACTGAGGGAGCGCCGCAATGTCGGGGTGTCAGTACTTAGGGACAGCTGCACTGTCGGAGGGGCAGTACTGAGGCAGCACTGCACTGTCGGAGGGGCACTACTGAGGGAGCGCTGCACTGTCGGAGGGGCAGTAGTGAGGGAGCGCTGCACTGTCGGAGGGGCAGTACTGAGGGAGCGCTGCACTGTCGGAGGGGCAGTACTGAGGGAGTGCGGCTCTGTCGGTGGGGCAGTCCTGAGGGAGCGCCGCACTGTCGGAGGGGCAGTACTGAGGGAGCGCCGCACTGTCGGAGGTGCAGTACTGAGGGAGCGCTGCACTGTCGGAGGGGCAGTACTGAGGGAGCGCTGCACTGTCGGAGGGGCAGTACTGAGGGAGCGCTGCACTGTCGGAGGGGCAGTACTGAGGGAGTGCGGCACTGTCGGAGGGGCAGTACTGAGGGAGCACCGCACTGTTGGAGGGGCAGTACTGATGGAGCACCGCACTGTCAGAGGGGCAGCACTGCGGGAGTGCTGCACTGTCAGAGGGGCAGTACTGAGGAAGCGCCGCACTGTCGGACGGTCAGTACTGAGGGAGAGCTGCAGTGTCGAAAGTGCAGTACTGAGGCAGCACTGCACTGTCGGAGGGGCAGTACTGAGGGAGCGCTGCACTGTCGGAGGGGCAGTAATGAGGGAGCGCTGTGCTGTCGGAGGTGCAGTAATGAGGCAGCACTGCACTGTTGGAGGGGCAGTACTGAGGGAGCGCTGCACTGTCGGAGGGGCAGTACTGAGGGAGCGCTGCACTGTCGGAGCGGCAGTACTGAGGGAGTGCTGCACTGTCGGAGGGGCAGTACTGAGGGAGCGCTGCACTGTCCGAGCGGCAGTACTGAGGGAGTGCTGCAATGTCGGAGGGGCAGTATTGAGGGAGCGCTGCACTGTCGGAGCGGCAGTACTGAGGGAGCACTGCACTGTCGGAGGTGAAGTACTGAGGCAGCACTGCACTGTCGGAGGGGCAGTACTGAGGAAGCGCTGCACTGTCGGAGGGGCAGTACTGAGGGAGTGCTGCACTGTCGGAGGGGCAGTACTGAGGGAGCGCTGCACTGTCGGAGCGGCAGTTCTGAGGGATCGCTGCACTGTCGGAGGTGCAGTACTGAGGCAGCACTGCGCTGTCGGAGGTGCAGTACTGAGGCAGCACTGCGCTGTCGGAGGGTCAGTACTTAGGGACAGCTGCACTGTCGGAGGGGCAGTACTGAGGCAGCACTGCACTGTCGGAGGGGCAGTACTGAGGGAGCGCTGCACTGTCGGAGGGGCAGTAGTGAGGGAGCGCTGCACTGTCGGAGGGGCAGTACTGAGGGAGCGCTGCACTGTGGGAGGGGCAGTACTGAGGGAGTGCGGCACTGTCGGAGGGGCAGTACTGAGGGAGCGCCGCACTGTCGGAGGGGCAGTACTGAGGGAGCGCCGCACTGTCGGAGGGGCAGTACTGAGGGAGCGCTGCACTGTCGGAGGGGCAGTACTGAGGGAGCGCTGCACTGTCGGAGGGGCAGTACTGAGGGAGCGCTGCACTGTCGGAGGGGCAGTACTGAGGGAGTGCGGCACCGTTGGAGGGGCAGTACTGAGGGAGCACCGCACTGTTGGAGGGGCAGCACTGAGGGGGAGCCGCTCTGTCGGAGGGGCAGTACTGATAGAGCACTGCACTGTCGGAGGGGCAGTAATGAGGGAACGCCGCACTGTCGGAGGGGCAGTACTGAGGGAGCGCTGCACTGTCGGAGGGGCAGTACTGAGGGAGCGCTGCACTGTCGGGGGGGCAGGACTGAGGGAGCTCTGCACTGTCGGAGGGGCAGTACTGAGGGAGTGCTGCACTGTCGGAGGGGCAGTACTGAGGGAGCGCTGCACTGTCGGAGGGGCATTACTGAGGGAGCGCTGCACTGTCGGAGGTGCAGTACTGAGGCAGCAATGCACTGTCGGAGGGGGAGTACTGAGGGAGCGCTGCACTGTCGGAGGGGCAGTACTGAGGGAGTGCTGCACTGTCGGAGGGGCAGTACTGAGGGAGCGCTGCACTGTCGGAGGGGCAGTACTGAGGGAGCGCTGCACTGTTGGAGGTGCAGTACTGGGGCAGCACTGCACTGTCGGAGGGGCAGTACTGAGGGAGCGCTGCACTGTCGGAGGGGCAGTACTGAGGGAGTGCTGCACTGTCGGAGGGGCAGTACTGAGGGAGCGCTGCACTGTCGGAGCGGCAGTACTGAGGCAGCACTGCACGGTCGGAGGGGCAGTACTGAGGGAGCGCTGCACTGTCGGAGGGGCAGTACTGAGGGAGTGCTGTACTGTCGGAGCGGCAGTGCTGAGGGAGCACTGCACTGTCGGAGGGGCAGTACTGAGGGAGCGCCGCACTGTCGGAGGGGCAGTACTGAGGGAGCGCCGCACTGTCGGAGGGTCAGTACTGAGGGAGCGCTGCACTGTCGGAGGGGCAGTACTGAGGGAGCGCTGCACTGTCGGAGGGGCAGTACTGAGGGAGCGCCGCAATGTCGGGGTGTCAGTACTTAGGGACAGCTGCACTGTCGGAGGGGCAGTACTGAGGCAGCACTGCACTGTCGGAGGGGCACTACTGAGGGAGCGCTGCACTGTCGGAGGGGCAGTAGTGAGGGAGCGCTGCACTGTCGGAGGGGCAGTACTGAGGGAGCGCTGCACTGTCGGAGGTGCAGTACTGAGGCAGCACTGCACTGTCGGAGGGGCAGTACTGAGGGAGCGCTGCACTGTCAGAGGGGCAGTACTGAGGGCGTGCTGCACTGTCGGAGGGGCAGTGCTGAGGGAGCGCTGCACGGTCGGAGGGGCAGTACTGAGGGAGCGCTGCACTGTCGGAGGTGCAGTACTGAGGCAGCACTGCACTATCGGAGGGGCAGTACTGAGGGAGCGCTGCACAGTCGGAGCGGCAGTACTGAGGGAGTGCTGCACTGTTGGAGCGGCAGTACTGAGGGAGCACTGCACTGTCGGAGGTGCAGTACTGAGGGTGCGCTGCACTGTCGGAGGGACAGTACTGAGGGAGCGCTGCACTGTGGGAGGGGCAGTACTGAGGGAGCGCCGCACTGTCGGAGGGTCAGTACTGAGGGAGCGCTGCACTGTCGGAGGGGCAGTACTGAGGGAGCGCTGCAATATCGGAGGGGCAGTACTGAGGGAGCGCCGCCAAGTCGGAGGGTCAGTACTTAGGGACAGCTGCACTGTCGGAGGGGCAGTACTGAGGGGGCGCTGCACTGTCGGAGGTGCAGTACTGAGGCAGCACTGCACTGTGGAGGGGCAGTACTGAGGGAGTGCTGCACTGTCGGAGGGTCAGTACTGAGGGAGCGCTGCACTGTCGGAGGGGCAGTACTGAGGCAGCACTGCACTGTCGGAGGGGCAGTACTGAGGGAGCGCTGCACTGTCGGAGGGGCAGTACTGAGGCAGCACTGCACTGTCCGAGGGGCAGTACTGAGGGAGCGCTGCACTGTCGGAGAGGCAGTGCTGAGGCAGCACTGCACTGTCGGAGGGGCAGTACTGAGCGAGTGCTGCACTGTCGGAGGGGCAGTACTGAGGGAGCGCTGCACTGTCAGAGGGGCAGTACTGAGGGTGCGCTGCATTGTTGGAGGGGCAGTACTGAGGGAGCGCCGCACTGTCGGAGGGTCAGTACTGAGGGAGCGCTGCACTGTCGGAGGGGCAGTACTGAGGCAGCACTGCACTGTCGGAGGGGCAGCACTGAGGGAGCGCTGCACTGTCGGAGGGGCAGTACTGAGGGAGCGCTGCACTGTCGGAGGGGCAGTACTGAGGGAGCGCCGCACTGTCGGAGGGGCTGTACTGAGGGATCGCCGCACTGTCGGAGGTGCAGTACTGAGGGAGCGCTGCACTGTCGGAGGGGCAGTACTGAGGGAGCGCTGCACTGTCGGAGGGTCAGTACTTAGGGAGAGCTGCACTGTCGGAGGGGCAGTACTGAGGCAGCACTGCACTGTCGGAGGGGCAGTACTGAGGGAGCGCTGCACAGTCGGAGGGGCAGCACTGAGGGAGCGCTGCACTGTCGGAGGGGCAATACTGAGGGAGCACTGCACTGTCGGAGGGGCAGTACTGAGGGAGCGCTGCACTGTCGGAGGGGCAGTACTGAGGCAGCACTGCCCTGTCAGAGGGGCAGTACTGAGGAAGCGCTGCACTGTCGGAGGGTCAGTACTGAGGGAGAGCTGCACTGTCGAAAGTGCAGTACTGAGGCAGCACTGCACTGTCGGAGGGGCAGTACTGAGGGAGGGCTGCACTGTCGGAGGGGCAGTACTGAGGGAGCGCTGCGCTGTCGGAGGTGCAGTACTGAGGCAGCACTGCACTGTTGGAGGGGCAGTACTGAGGGAGCGCTGCAATGTCGGAGGGGCAGAACTGAGGGAGCGCTGCACTGTTGGAGGGTCAGTAGTGAGGGAGAGCTGCATTGTCGGAGGGGCAGTACTGAGGGAGTGCTGCACTGTCGGAGGGGCATTACTGAGGGAGTGCTGCACTTTCGGAGGGGCAGTACTGAGGGAGGGCTGCACTGCCAGAGGGGCAGTACTGAGGGAGTGCTGCACTGTCGGAGTGGCAGTACTGAGGGAGCGCTGCACTGTTGGAGGGCCAGTACTGAGGGAGCGCTGCACTGTTGGAGGGTCAGTAGTGAGGGAGAGCTGCATTGTCGGAGGGGCAGTACTGAGGGAGTGCTGCACTGTCGGAGGGGCATTACTGAGGGAGTGCTGCACTGTCGGAGGGGCAGTACTGAGGGAGGGCTGCACTGCCAGAGGGGCAGTACTGAGGGAGTGCTGCACTGTCGGAGTGGCAGTACTGAGGGAGTGCTGCACTGTCGGAGGGTCAGTCCTGAGGGAGAGCTGCACTGTCGGAGGGGCAGTACTGAGGGAGTGCTGCACTGTCAGAGGGGCAGCACTGAGGGAGTGCCGCACTGTCGGAGGGGCAGTACTGAGGCAGCGACGCACTGTCGGAAGGGCAGTACTGAGGCAGCGCTGCACTGTCGGAGGGGCAGTACTGAGGGAGCGCTGCACTGTCGGAGCGGCAGTACAGAGGGAGCGCAGCACTGTCGGAGGGGCAGTACTGAAGGAGCGCCGCACTGTCGGAGGGTCAGTACTGAGGGAGCGCTGCACTGTCGGAGTAGCAGTACTGAGGGAGTGCCGCAATGTCGGAGGGACAGTACTTAGGGACAGCTGCACTGTCGGAGGGGCAGTACTGAGGCAGCACTGCACTGTCGGAGGGGCAGTACTGAGGGAGCGCTGCACTGTCGGAGGGGCAGTAGTGAGGGAGCGCTGCACTGTCGGAGGGGCAGTACTGAGGGAGCGCTGCACTGTCGGAGGGGCAGTACTGAGGGAGTGCGGCTCTGTCGGTGGGGCAGTCCTGAGGGAGCGCCGCACTGTCGGAGGGGCAGTACTGAGGGAGCGCCGCACTGTCGGAGGTGCAGTACTGAGGGAGCGCTGCACTGTCGGAGGGGCAGTACTGAGGGAGCGCTGCACTGTCGGAGGGGCAGTACTGAGGGAGCGCTGCACTGTCGGAGGGGCAGTACTGAGGGAGTGCGGCACTGTCGGAGGGGCAGTACTGAGGGAGCACCGCACTGTTGGAGGGGCAGTACTGATGGAGCACCGCACTGTCAGAGGGGCAGCACTGCGGGAGTGCTGCACTGTCAGAGGGGCAGTACTGAGGAAGCGCCGCACTGTCGGACGGTCAGTACTGAGGGAGAGCTGCAGTGTCGAAAGTGCAGTACTGAGGCAGCACTGCACTGTCGGAGGGGCAGTACTGAGGGAGCGCTGCACTGTCGGAGGGGCAGTAATGAGGGAGCGCTGTGCTGTCGGAGGTGCAGTAATGAGGCAGCACTGCACTGTTGGAGGGGCAGTACTGAGGGAGCGCTGCACTGTCGGAGGGGCAGTACTGAGGGAGCGCTGCACTGTCGGAGCGGCAGTACTGAGGGAGTGCTGCACTGTCGGAGGGGCAGTACTGAGGGAGCGCTGCACTGTCCGAGCGGCAGTACTGAGGGAGTGCTGCAATGTCGGAGGGGCAGTATTGAGGGAGCGCTGCACTGTCGGAGCGGCAGTACTGAGGGAGCACTGCACTGTCGGAGGTGAAGTACTGAGGCAGCACTGCACTGTCGGAGGGGCAGTACTGAGGAAGCGCTGCACTGTCGGAGGGGCAGTACTGAGGGAGTGCTGCACTGTCGGAGGGGCAGTACTGAGGGAGCGCTGCACTGTCGGAGCGGCAGTTCTGAGGGATCGCTGCACTGTCGGAGGTGCAGTACTGAGGCAGCACTGCGCTGTCGGAGGTGCAGTACTGAGGCAGCACTGCGCTGTCGGAGGGTCAGTACTTAGGGACAGCTGCACTGTCGGAGGGGCAGTACTGAGGCAGCACTGCACTGTCGGAGGGGCAGTACTGAGGGAGCGCTGCACTGTCGGAGGGGCAGTAGTGAGGGAGCGCTGCACTGTCGGAGGGGCAGTACTGAGGGAGCGCTGCACTGTGGGAGGGGCAGTACTGAGGGAGTGCGGCACTGTCGGAGGGGCAGTACTGAGGGAGCGCCGCACTGTCGGAGGGGCAGTACTGAGGGAGCGCCGCACTGTCGGAGGGGCAGTACTGAGGGAGCGCTGCACTGTCGGAGGGGCAGTACTGAGGGAGCGCTGCACTGTCGGAGGGGCAGTACTGAGGGAGCGCTGCACTGTCGGAGGGGCAGTACTGAGGGAGTGCGGCACCGTTGGAGGGGCAGTACTGAGGGAGCACCGCACTGTTGGAGGGGCAGCACTGAGGGGGAGCCGCTCTGTCGGAGGGGCAGTACTGATAGAGCACTGCACTGTCGGAGGGGCAGTAATGAGGGAACGCCGCACTGTCGGAGGGGCAGTACTGAGGGAGCGCTGCACTGTCGGAGGGGCAGTACTGAGGGAGCGCTGCACTGTCGGGGGGGCAGGACTGAGGGAGCTCTGCACTGTCGGAGGGGCAGTACTGAGGGAGTGCTGCACTGTCGGAGGGGCAGTACTGAGGGAGCGCTGCACTGTCGGAGGGGCATTACTGAGGGAGCGCTGCACTGTCGGAGGTGCAGTACTGAGGCAGCAATGCACTGTCGGAGGGGGAGTACTGAGGGAGCGCTGCACTGTCGGAGGGGCAGTACTGAGGGAGTGCTGCACTGTCGGAGGGGCAGTACTGAGGGAGTGCGGCACTGTCGGAGGGGCAGTACTGAGGGAGCACCGCACTGTTGGAGGGGCAGTACTGATGGAGCACCGCACTGTCAGAGGGGCAGCACTGCGGGAGTGCTGCACTGTCAGAGGGGCAGTACTGAGGAAGCGCTGCACTGTCGGACGGTCAGTACTGAGGGAGAGCTGCAGTGTCGAAAGTGCAGTACTGAGGCAGCACTGCACTGTCGGAGGGGCAGTACTGAGGGAGCGCTGCACTGTCGGAGGGGCAGTAATGAGGGAGCGCTGTGCTGTCGGAGGTGCAGTAATGAGGCAGCACTGCACTGTTGGATGGGCAGTACTGAGGGAGCGCTGCACTGTCGGAGGGGCAGTACTGAGGGAGCGCTGCACTGTCGGAGCGGCAGTACTGAGGGAGTGCTGCACTGTCGGAGGGGCAGTACTGAGGGAGCGCTGCACTGTCCGAGCGGCAGTACTGAGGGAGTGCTGCAATGTCGGAGGGGCAGTATTGAGGGAGCGCTGCACTGTCGGAGCGGCAGTACTGAGGGAGCACTGCACTGTCGGAGGTGAAGTACTGAGGCAGCACTGCACTGTCGGAGGGGCAGTACTGAGGAAGCGCTGCACTGTCGGAGGGGCAGTACTGAGGGAGTGCTGCACTGTCGGAGGGGCAGTACTGAGGGAGCGCTGCACTGTCGGAGCGGCAGTTCTGAGGGATCGCTGCACTGTCGGAGGTGCAGTACTGAGGCAGCACTGCGCTGTCGGAGGTGCAGTACTGAGGCAGCACTGCGCTGTCGGAGGGTCAGTACTTAGGGACAGCTGCACTGTCGGAGGGGCAGTACTGAGGCAGCACTGCACTGTCGGAGGGGCAGTACTGAGGGAGCGCTGCACTGTCGGAGGGGCAGTAGTGAGGGAGCGCTGCACTGTCGGAGGGGCAGTACTGAGGGAGCGCTGCACTGTGGGAGGGGCAGTACTGAGGGAGTGCGGCACTGTCGGAGGGGCAGTACTGAGGGAGCGCCGCACTGTCGGAGGGGCAGTACTGAGGGAGCGCCGCACTGTCGGAGGGGCAGTACTGAGGGAGCGCTGCACTGTCGGAGGGGCAGTACTGAGGGAGCGCTGCACTGTCGGAGGGGCAGTACTGAGGGAGCGCTGCACTGTCGGAGGGGCAGTACTGAGGGAGTGCGGCACCGTTGGAGGGGCAGTACTGAGGGAGCACCGCACTGTTGGAGGGGCAGCACTGAGGGGGAGCCGCTCTGTCGGAGGGGCAGTACTGATAGAGCACTGCACTGTCGGAGGGGCAGTAATGAGGGAACGCTGCACTGTCGGAGGGGCAGTACTGAGGGAGCGCTGCACTGTCGGAGGGGCAGTACTGAGGGAGCGCTGCAATGTCGGGGGGGCAGGACTGAGGGAGCTCTGCACTGTCGGAGGGGCAGTACTGAGGGAGTGCTGCACTGTCGGAGGGGCAGTACTGAGGGAGCGCTGCACTGTCGGAGGGGCATTACTGAGGGAGCGCTGCACTGTCGGAGGTGCAGTACTGAGGCAGCAATGCACTGTCGGAGGGGGAGTACTGAGGGAGCGCTGCACTGTCGGAGGGGCAGTACTGAGGGAGTGCTGCACTGTCGGAGGGGCAGTACTGAGGGAGCGCTGCACTGTCGGAGGGGCAGTACTGAGGGAGCGCTGCACTGTTGGAGGTGCAGTACTGGGGCAGCACTGCACTGTCGGAGGGGCAGTACTGAGGGAGCGCTGCACTGTCGGAGGGGCAGTACTGAGGGAGTGCTGCACTGTCGGAGGGGCAGTACTGAGGGAGCGCTGCACTGTCGGAGCGGCAGTACTGAGGCAGCACTGCACGGTCGGAGGGGCAGTACTGAGGGAGCGCTGCACTGTCGGAGGGGCAGTACTGAGGGAGTGCTGTACTGTCGGAGCGGCAGTGCTGAGGGAGCACTGCACTGTCGGAGGGGCAGTACTGAGGGAGCGCCGCACTGTCGGAGGGGCAGTACTGAAGGAGCGCCGCACTGTCGGAGGGTCAGTACTGAGGGAGCGCTGCACTGTCGGAGGGGCAGTACTGAGGGAGCGCTGCACTGTCGGAGGGGCAGTACTGAGGGAGCGCCGCAATGTCGGGGTGTCAGTACTTAGGGACAGCTGCACTGTCGGAGGGGCAGTACTGAGGCAGCACTGCACTGTCGGAGGGGCACTACTGAGGGAGCGCTGCACTGTCGGAGGGGCAGTAGTGAGGGAGCGCTGCACTGTCGGAGGGGCAGTACTGAGGGAGCGCTGCACTGTCGGAGGTGCAGTACTGAGGCAGCACTGCACTGTCGGAGGGGCAGTACTGAGGGAGCGCTGCACTGTCAGAGGGGCAGTACTGAGGGCGTGCTGCACTGTCGGAGGGGCAGTGCTGAGGGAGCGCTGCACGGTCGGAGGGGCAGTACTGAGGGAGCGCTGCACTGTCGGAGGTGCAGTACTGAGGCAGCACTGCACTATCGGAGGGGCAGTACTGAGGGAGCGCTGCACAGTCGGAGCGGCAGTACTGAGGGAGTGCTGCACTGTTGGAGCGGCAGTACTGAGGGAGCACTGCACTGTCGGAGGTGCAGTACTGAGGGTGCGCTGCACTGTCGGAGGGACAGTACTGAGGGAGCGCTGCACTGTGGGAGGGGCAGTACTGAGGGAGCGCCGCACTGTCGGAGGGTCAGTACTGAGGGAGCGCTGCACTGTCGGAGGGGCAGTACTGAGGGAGCGCTGCAATATCGGAGGGGCAGTACTGAGGGAGCGCCGCCAAGTCGGAGGGTCAGTACTTAGGGACAGCTGCACTGTCGGAGGGGCAGTACTGAGGGGGCGCTGCACTGTCGGAGGTGCAGTACTGAGGCAGCACTGCACTGTGGAGGGGCAGTACTGAGGGAGTGCTGCACTGTCGGAGGGTCAGTACTGAGGGAGCGCTGCACTGTCGGAGGGGCAGTACTGAGGCAGCACTGCACTGTCGGAGGGGCAGTACTGAGGGAGCGCTGCACTGTCGGAGGGGCAGTACTGAGGCAGCACTGCACTGTCCGAGGGGCAGTACTGAGGGAGCGCTGCACTGTCGGAGAGGCAGTGCTGAGGCAGCACTGCACTGTCGGAGGGGCAGTACTGAGCGAGTGCTGCACTGTCGGAGGGGCAGTACTGAGGGAGCGCTGCACTGTCGGAGGGGCAGTACTGAGGGTGCGCTGCATTGTTGGAGGGGCAGTACTGAGGGAGCGCCGCACTGTCGGAGGGTCAGTACTGAGGGAGCGCTGCACTGTCGGAGGGGCAGTACTGAGGCAGCACTGCACTGTCGGAGGGGCAGCACTAAGGGAGCGCTGCACTGTCGGAGGGGCAGTACTGAGGGAGCGCTGCACTGTCGGAGGTTCAGTAGTGAGGGAGAGCTGCACTGTCGGAGGGGCAGTACTGAGGGAGTGCTGCACTGTCGGAGGGGCATTACTGATGGAGTGCTGCACTGTCGGTGGGGCAGTACTGAGGGAGCGCCGCACTGTCGGAGGGGCTGTACTGAGGGATCGCCGCACTGTCGGAGGTGCAGTACTGAGGGAGCGCTGCACTGTCGGAGGGGCAGTACTGAGGGAGCGCTGCACTGTCGGAGGGGCAGTACTGAGGGAGCGCTGCACTGTCAGAGGGGCAGTACTGAGGGAGTGCGGCACTGTCGGAGGGGCAGTACTGAGGGAGCACCGCACTGTTGGAGGGGCAGTACTGATGGAGCACCGCACTGTCAGAGGGGCAGCACTGCAGGAATGCTGCACTGTCAGAGGGGCAGTACTGAGGAAGCGCCGCACTGTCGGAGGGTCAGTACTGAGGGAGAGCTGCAGTGTCGAATGTGCAGTACTGAGGCAGCACTGCACTGTCGGAGGGGCAGTACTGAGGGAGCGCTGCACTGTCGGAGGGGCAGTACTGAGGGAGCGCTGTGCTGTCGGAGGTGCAGTAATGAGGCAGCACTGCACTGTTGGAGGGGCAGTACTGAGGGAGCGCTGCACTGTCGGAGGGGCAGTACTGAGGGAGCGCTGCACTGTCGGAGCGGCAGTACTGAGGGAGTGCTGCACTGTCGGAGGGGCAGTACTGAGGGAGCGCTGCAATGTCCGAGCGGCAGTACTGAGGGAGTGCTGCAATGTTGGAGGGGCAGTATTGAGGGAGCGCTGCACTGTCGGAGCGGCAGTACTGAGGGAGCACTGCACTGTCGGAGGTGCAGTACTGAGGCAGCACTGCACTGTCGGAGGGGCAGTACTGAGGGAGCGCTGCCCTGTCGGAGGGGCAGTACTGAGGGAGTGCTGCACTGTCGGAGGGGCAGTACTGAGGGAGCGCTGCACTGTCGGAGCGGCAGTACTGAGGGAGCACTGCACTGTCGGAGGTGCAGTACTGAGGCAGCCCTGCGCTGTCGGAGGGGCAGTACTGAGGGAGCGCTGCACTGTCGGAGGGGCAGTACTGAAGGAGCGCTGCACTGTCGGAGGGGCAGTACTGAGGGAGCGCCGCACTGTCGGAGGGTCAGTACTGAGGGAGCGCTGCACTGTCGCAGGGGCAGTACTGAGGGAGCGCTGCACTGTCGGAGGGGCAGTACTGAGGGAGTGCCGCAATGTCGGAGGGTCAGTACTTAGGGACAGCTGCACTGTCGGAGGGGCAGTACTGAGGCAGCACTGCACTGTCGGAGGGGCAGTACTGAGGGAGCGCTGCACTGTCGGAGGGGCAGTAGTGAGGGAGCGCTGCACTGTCGGAGGGGCAGTACTGAGGAAGCGCTGCACAGTGGGAGGGGCAGTACTGAGGGAGTGCGGCGCTGTCGGAGGGGCAGTACTGAGGGAGAGCCGCACTGTCGGAGGGGCAGTACTGAGGGAGCGCCGCACTGTCGGAGGGTCAGTACTGAGGGAGCGCTGCACTGTCGGAGGGGCAGTACTGAGGGAGCGCTGCAATGTCGGAGGGGCAGTACTGAGGGAGCGCTGCACTGTCGGAGGGGCAGTACTGAGGGAGTGCAGCACTGTTGGAGGGGCAGTACTGAGGGAGCACCGCACTGTTGGAGGGGCAGCACTGAGGGGGAGCCGCACTGTCGGTGGGGCAGGACTGAGGGAGCGCTGCACTGTCGGAGGGGCAGTACTGAGGGAGTGCTGCACTGTCGGAGGGGCAGTACTGAGGGAGCGCTGCACTGTCGGAGGGGCATTACTGAGGGAGCGCTGCACTGTCGGAGGTGCAGTACTGAGGCAGCAATGCACTGTCGGAGGGGGAGTACTGAGGGAGCGCTGCACTGTCGGAGGGGCAGTACTGAGTGAGTGCTGCACTGTCGGAGGGGCAGTACTGAGGGAGCGCTGCACTGTCGGAGGGGCAGTACTGAGGGAGCGCTGCACTGTTGGAGGTGCAGTACTGAGGCAGCACTGCACTGTCGGAGGGGCAGTACTGAGGGAGCGCTGCACTGTCGGAGGGGCAGTACTGAGGGAGTGCTGCACTGTCGGAGGGGCAGTACTGAGGGAGCGCTGCACTGTCGGAGTGGCAGTACTGAGGGAGCGCTGCACTGTCGGAGGGGCAGTACTGAGGGAGCGCCACACTGTCGGAGGGTCAGTACTTAGGGAGAGCTGCACTGTCGGAGGGGCAGTACTGAGGCAGCACTGCACTGTCGGAGGGGCAGTACTGAAGGAGCGCTGCACAGTCGGAGGGGCAGCACTGAGGGAGCGCTGCACTGTCGGAGGGGCAATACTGAGGGAGCACTGCACTGTCGGAGGGGCAGTACTGAGGGAGCGCTGCACTGTCGGAGGGGCAGTACTGAGGCAGCACTGCCCTGTCAGAGGGGCAGTACTGAGGAAGCGCCGCACTGTCGGAGGGTCAGTACTGAGGGAGAGCTGCACTGTCGAAAGTGCAGTACTGAGGCAGCACTGCACTGTCGGAGGGGCAGTACTGAGGGAGCGCTGCACTGTCGGAGGGGCAGTACTGAGGGAGCGCTGCGCTGTCGGAGGTGCAGTACTGAGGCAGCACTGCACTGTTGGAGGGGCAGTACTGAGGGAGCGCTGCAATGTCGGAGGGGCAGAACTGAGGGAGCGCTGCACTGTTGGAGGGTCAGTAGTGAGGGAGAGCTGCATTGTCGGAGGGGCAGTACTGAGGGAGTGCTGCACTGTCGGAGGGGCATTACTGAGGGAGTGCTGCACTGTCGGAGGGGCAGTACTGAGGGAGGGCTGCACTGCCAGAGGGGCAGTACTGAGGGAGTGCTGCACTGTCGGAGTGGCAGTACTGAGGGAGTGCTGCACTGTCGGAGGGTCAGTACTGAGGGAGAGCTGCACTGTCGGAGGGGCAGTACTGAGGGAGTGCTGCACTGTCGGAGGGGCAGCACTGAGGGAGTGCCGCACTGTCGGAGGGGCAGTACTGAGGCAGCGACGCACTGTCGGAAAGGCAGTACTGAGGCAGCGCTGCACTGTCGGAGGGCCAGTACTGAGGGAGCGCTGCACTGTCGGAGCGGCAGTACTGAGGGAGTGCTGCACTGTCGGAGGGGCAGCACTGAGGGAGCGCTGCACTGTCCGAGCGGCAGTACTGAGGGAGTGCTGCAATGTCGGAGGGGCAGTATTGAGGGAGCGCTGCACTGTCGGAGCGGCAGTACTGAGGGAGCTCTGCACTGTCGGAGGTGCAGTACTGAGGCAGCACTGCACTGTCGGAGGGGCAGTACTGAGGGAGCGCTGCACTGTCGGAGGGGCAGTACTGAGGGAGTGCTGCACTGTCGGAGGGGCAGTACTGAGGGAGCGCTGCACTGTCGGAGCGGCAGTACTGAGGGAGTGCTGCACTGTCGGAGGTGCAGTACTGAGGCAGCACTGCGCTGTCGGAGGGCAGTACTGAGGGAGCGCTGCACTGTCGGAGGGGCAGTACTGAGGGAGCGCTGCACTGTCGGAGGGGCAGTACTGAAGGAGCGCCGCACTGTTGGAGGGTCAGTACTGAGGGAGCGCTGCACTGTCGGATGGGCAGTACTGAGGGAGCGCTGCACTGTCGGAGGGGCAGTACTGAGGGAGTGCCGCAATGTCGGAGGGTCAGTACTTAGGGACAGCTGCACTGTCGGAGGGGCAGTACTGAGGCAGCACTGCACTGTCGGAGGGGCAGTACTGAGGGAGCGCTGCACTGTCGGAGGGGCAGTAGTGAGGGAGCGCTGCACTGTCGGAGTGGCAGTACTGAGGGAGCGCTGCACTGTCGGAGGGGCAGTACTGAGGGAGTGCGGCACTGTCGGAGGGGCAGTACTGAGGGAGCGCCGCACTGTCAGAGGGGCAGTACTGAGGGAGCGCCGCACTGTCGGAGGTGCAGTACTGAGGGAGCGCTGCACTGTCGGAGGGGCAGTGCTGAGGGAGCGCTGCACTGTCGGAGGGGCAGTACTGAGGGAGCGCTGCACTGTCGGAGGGGCAGTACTGAGGGAGTGCGGCAATGTCGGAGGGGCAGTACTGAGGGAGCGCCGCACTGTTGGAGGGGCAGTACTGATCGAGCACCGCACTGTCAGAGGGGCAGCACTGCGGGAGTGCTGCACTGTCAGAGGGGCAGTACTGAGGAAGCGCCGCACTGTCGGACGGTCAGCACTGAGGGAGAGCTGCAGTGTCGAAAGTGCAGTACTGAGGCAGCACTGCACTGTCGGAGGGGCAGTACTGAGGGAGCGCTGCACTGTCGGAGGGGCAGTAATGAGGGAGCGCTGTGCTGTCGGAGGTGCAGTAATGAGGCAGCACTGCACTGTTGGAGGGGCAGTACTGAGGGAGCACTGCACTGTCGGAGGGGCAGTACTGAGGGAGCGCTGCACTGTCGGAGCGGCAGTACTGAGGCAGCACTGCACTGTCGGAGGGGCAGTACTGAGGGAGCGCTGCACTGTCGGAGGGGCAGTAGTGAGGGAGCGCTGCACTGTCGGAGGGGCAGTACTGAGGGAGCGCTGCAATGTGGGAGGGGCAGTACTGAGGGAGTGCGGCACTGTCGGAGGGGCAGTACTGAGGGAGCGCCGCACTGTCGGAGGGGCAGTACTGAGGGAGCGCCGCACTGTCGGAGGGGCAGTACTGAGGGAGCGCTGCACTGTTGGAGGGGCAGTACTGAGGGAGCGCTGCACTGTCGGAGGGGCAGTACTGAGGGAGCGCTGCACTGTCGGAGGGGCAGTACTGAGGGAGTGCGGCACTGCTGGAGGGGCAGTACTGAGGGAGCACCGCACTGTTGGAGGGGCAGCACTGAGGGGGAGCCGCTGTGTCGGAGGGGCAGTACTGATAGAGCACTGCACTGTCGGAGGGGCAGTAATGAGGGAGCACCGCACTGTCGGAGGGGCAGTACTGAGGGAGCGCTGCACTGTCGGAGGGGCAGTACTGAGGGAGCGCTGCACTGTCGGTGGGGCAGGACTGAGGGAGCGCTGCACTGTCGGAGGGGCAGTACTGAGGGAGTGCTGCACTGTCGGAGTGGCAGTACTGAGGGAGCGCTGCACTGTCGGAGGGGCATTACTGAGGGAGCGCTGCACTGTCGGAGGTGCAGTACTGAGGCAGCAATGCACTGTCGGAGCGGCAGTACTGAGGGAGCACTGCACTGTCGGAGGTGCAGTACTGAGGCAGCACTGCACTGTCGGAGGGGCAGTACTGAGGGAGCGCTGCCCTGTCGGAGGGGCAGTACTGAGGGAGTGCTGCACTGTCGGAGGGGCAGTACTGAGGGAGCGCTGCACTGTCGGAGCGGCAGTACTGAGGGAGCACTGCACTGTCGGAGGTGCAGTACTGAGGCAGCCCTGCGCTGTCGGAGGGGCAGTACTGAGGGAGCGCTGCACTGTCGGAGGGGCAGTACTGAGGGAGCGCTGCACTGTCGGAGGGGCAGTACTGAGGGAGCGCCGCACTGTCGGAGGGTCAGTACTGAGCGAGCGCTGCACTGTCGCAGGGGCAGTACTGAGGGAGCGCTGCACTGTCGGAGGGGCAGTACTGAGGGAGTGCCGCAATGTCGGAGGGTCAGTACTTAGGGACAGCTGCACTGTCGGAGGGGCAGTACTGAGGCAGCACTGCACTGTCGGAGGGGCAGTACTGAGGGAGCGCTGCACTGTCGGAGGGGCAGTAGTGAGGGAGCGCTGCACTGTCGGAGGGGCAGTGCTGAGGAAGCGCTGCACAGTGGGAGGGGCAGTACTGAGGGAGTGCTGCACTGTCGGAGGGGCAGTACTGAGGGAGCGCTGCACTGTCGGAGGGGCAGTACTGAGGGAGCGCTGCACTGTTGGAGGTGCAGTACTGAGGCAGCACTGCACTGTCGGAGGGGCAGTACTGAGGGAGCGCTGCACTGTCGGAGGGGCAGTACTGAGGGAGTGCTGCACTGTCGGAGGGGCAGTACTGAGGGAGCGCTGCACTGTCGGAGCGGCAGTACTGAGGGAGCGCTGCACTGTCGGAGGGGCAGTACTGAGGGAGCGCCGCACTGTCGGAGGGTCAGTACTTAGGGAGAGCTGCACTGTCGGAGGGGCAGTACTGAGGCAGCACTGCACTGTCGGAGGGGCAGTACTGAGGGAGCGCTGCACAGTCGGAGGGGCAGCACTGAGGGAGCGCTGCACTGTCGGAGGGGCAATACTGAGGGAGCACTGCACTGTCGGAGGGGCAGTACTGAGGGAGCGCTGCACTGTTGGAGGGTCAGTACTGAGGGAGAGCTGCACTGTCGAAAGTGCAGTACTGAGGCAGCACTGCACTGTCGGAGGGGCAGTACTGAGGGAGCGCTGCACTGTCGGAGGGGCAGTACTGAGGGAGCGCTGCGCTGTCGGAGGTGCAGTACTGAGGCAGCACTGCACTGTTGGAGGGGCAGTACTGAGGGAGCGCTGCAATGTCGGAGGGGCAGAACTGAGGGAGCGCTGCACTGTTGGAGGGTCAGTAGTGAGGGAGAGCTGCATTGTCGGAGGGGCAGTACTGAGGGAGTGCTGCACTGTCGGAGGGGCATTACTGAGGGAGTGCTGCACTGTCGGAGGGGCAGTACTGAGGGAGGGCTGCACTGCCAGAGGGGCAGTACTGAGGGAGTGCTGCACTGTCGGAGTGGCAGTACTGAGGGAGTGCTGCACTGTCGGAGGGTCAGTACTGAGGGAGAGCTGCACTGTCGGAGGGGCAGTACTGAGGGAGTGCTGCACTGTCGGAGGGGCAGCACTGAGGGAGTGCCGCACTGTCGGAGGGGCAGTACTGAGGCAGCGACGCACTGTCGGAAAGGCAGTACTGAGGCAGCGCTGCACTGTCGGAGGGCCAGTACTGAGGGAGTGCTGCACTGTCGGAGGGCCAGTACTGAGGGAGCACCACACTGTCGAAGGGGCAGTACTGATGGAGCACCGCACTGTCAGAGGGGCAGCACTGCGGGAGTGCTGCACTGTCAGAGGGGCAGTACTGAGGAAGCGCCGCACTGTCGGAGGGTCAGTACTGAGGGAGCGCTGTGCTGTCGGAGGTGCAGTAATGAGGCAGCACTGCACTGTCGGAGGGGCAGTACTGAGGGAGCGCTGCACTGTCGGAGGGGCAGTACTGAGGGAGCGCTGTGCTGTCGGATGTGCAGTAATGAGGCAGCACTGCACTGTTGGAGGGGCAGTACTGAGGGAGCGCTGCACTGTCGGAGGGGCAGTACTGAGGGAGCGCTGCACTGTCGGAGCGGCAGTACTGAGGGAGTGCTGCACTGTCGGAGGGGCAGCACTGAGGGAGCGCTGCACTGTCCGAGCGGCAGTACTGAGGGAGTGCTGCAATGTCGGAGGGGCAGTATTGAGGGAGCGCTGCACTGTCGGAGCGGCAGTACTGAGGGAGCTCTGCACTGTCGGAGGTGCAGTACTGAGGCAGCACTGCACTGTCGGAGGGGCAGTACTGAGGGAGCGCTGCACTGTTGGAGGGGCAGTACTGAGGGAGTGCTGCACTGTCGGAGGGGCAGTACTGAGGGAGCGCTGCACTGTCGGAGCGGCAGTACTGAGGGAGCGCTGCACTGTCGGAGGTGCAGTACTGAGGCAGCACTGCGCTGTCGGAGGGCAGTACTGAGGGAGCGCTGCACTGTCGGAGGGGCAGTACTGAGGGAGCGCTGCACTGTCGGAGGGGCAGTACTGAAGGAGCGCCGCACTGTCGGAGGGTCAGTACTGAGGGAGCGCTGCACTGTCGGATGGGCAGTACTGAGGGAGCGCTGCACTGTCGGAGGGGCAGTACTGAGGGAGTGCCGCAATGTCGGAGGGTCAGTACTTAGGGACAGCTGCACTGTCGGAGGGGCAGTACTGAGGCAGCACTGCACTGTCGGAGGGGCAGTACTGAGGGAGCGCTGCACTGTCGGAGGGGCAGTAGTGAGGGAGCGCTGCACTGTCGGAGTGGCAGTACTGAGGGAGCGCTGCACTGTCGGAGGGGCAGTACTGAGGGAGTGCGGCACTGTCGGAGGGGCAGTACTGAGGGAGCGCCGCACTGTCGGAGGGGCAGTACTGAGGGAGCGCCGCACTGTCGGAGGTGCAGTACTGAGGGAGCGCCGCACTGTCGGAGGGGCAGTACTGAGGGAGCGCTGCACTGTCGGAGGGGCAGTACTGAGGGAGCGCTGCACTGTCGGAGGGGCAGTACTGAGGGAGTGCGGCACTGTCGGAGGGGCAGTACTGAGGGAGCGCCGCACTGTTGGAGGGGCAGTACTGATCGAGCACCGCACTGTCAGAGGGGCAGCACTGCGGGAGTGCTGCACTCTCAGAGGGGCAGTACTGAGGAAGCGCCGCACTGTCGGGCGGTCAGCACTGAGGGAGAGCTGCAGTGTCGAAAGTGCAGTACTGAGGCAGCACTGCACTGTCAGAGGGGCAGTACTGAGGGAGCGCTGCACTGTCGGAGGGGCAGTAATGAGGGAGCGCTGTGCTGTCGGAGGTGCAGTAATGAGGCAGCACTGCACTGTTGGAGGGGCAGTACTGAGGGAGCGCTGCACTGTCGGAGGGGCAGTACTGAGGGAGCGCTGCACTGTCGGAGCGGCAGTACTGAGGCAGCACTGCACTGTCGGAGGGGCAGTACTGAGGGAGCGCTGCACTGTCGGAGGGGCAGTAGTGAGGGAGCGCTGCACTGTCGGAGGGGCAGCACTGAGGGAGCGCTGCACTGTGGGAGGGGCAGTACTGAGGGAGTGCGGCACTGTCGGAGGGGCAGTACTGAGGGAGCGCCGCACTGTCGGAGGGGCAGTACTGAGGGAGCGCCGCACTGTCGGAGGGTCAGTACTGAGGGAGCGCTGCACTGTTGGAGGGGCAGTACTGAGGGAGCGCTGCACTGTCGGAGGGGCAGTACTGAGGGAGCGCTGCACTGTCGGAGGGGCAGTACTGAGGGAGTGCGGCACTGCTGGAGGGGCAGTACTGAGGGAGCACCGCACTGTTGGAGGGGCAGCACTGAGGGGGAGCCGCTGTGTCGGAGGGGCAGTACTGATAGAGCACTGCACTGTCGGAGGGGCAGTAATGAGGGAGCACCGCACTGTCGGAGGGGCAGTACTGAGGGAGCGCTGCACTGTCGGAGGGGCAGTACTGAGGGAGCGCTGCACTGTCGGTGGGGCAGGACTGAGGGAGCGCTGCACTGTCGGAGGGGCAGTACTGAGGGAGTGCTGCACTGTCGGAGGGGCAGTACTGAGGGAGCGCTGCACTGTCGGAGGGGCATTACTGAGGGAGCGCTGCACTGTCGGAGGTGCAGTACTGAGGCAGCAATGCACTGTCGGAGGGGGAGTACTGAGGGAGCGCTGCATTGTCGGAGGGGCAGTACTGAGGGAGTGCTGCACTGTCGGAAGGGCAGTACTGAGGGAGCGCTGCACTGTCGGAGGGGCAGTACTGAGCGAGCGCTGCACTGTTGGAGGTGCAGTACTGAGGCAGCACTGCACTGTCGGAGGGGCAGTACTGAGGGAGCGCTGCACTGTCGGAGGGGCAGTACTGAGGGAGTGCTGTACTGTCGGAGGGGCAGTACTGAGGGAGCGCTGCACTGTCGGAGCGGCAGTACTGAGGCAGCACTGCACTGTCGGAGGGGCAGTGCTGAGGGAGCGCTGCACTGTCGGAGGGGCAGCACTGAGGGAGCGCCGCACTGTCGGAGGGGCAGTACTGAGGGAGCGCCGCACTGTCGGAGGGTCAGTACTGAGGCAGCGCTGCACTGTCGGAGGGGCAGTATTGAGGGAGCGCTGCACTGTCGGAGGGGCAGTACTGAGGGAGCGCCGCAATGTCGGAGGGTCAGTACTTAGGGACAGCTGCACTGTCGGAGGGGCAGTACTGAGGCAGCACTGCACTGTCGGAGGGGCACTACTGAGGGAGCGCTGCACTGTCGGAGGGGCAGTAGTGAGGGAGCGCTGCACTGTCGGAGGGGCAGTACTGAGGGAGCGTTGCACTGTCGGAGGTGCAGTACTGAGGCAGCACTGCACTGTCGGAGGGGCAGTACTGAGGAAGCGCTGCACTGTCAGAGGGGCAGTACTGAGGGAGTGCTGCACTGTCGGAGGGGCAGTGCTGAGGGAGCGCTGCACGGTCGGAGGGGCAGTACTGAGGGAGCGCTGCACTGTCGGAGGTGCAGTACTGAGGCAGCACTGCACTGTCGGAGGGGTAGTACTGAGGGAGCGCTGCACAGTCAGAGCGGCAGTACTGAGGGAGTGCTGCACTGTCGGAGGGGCAGTACTGAGGGAGCGCTGCACTGTCGGAGCGGCAGTACTGAGGGAGCACTGCACTGTCGGAGGTGCAGTACTGAGGGTGCGCTGCACTGTCGGAGGGGCAGTAGTGAGGGTGCGCTGCACTGTCGGAGTGGCAGTACTGAGGGAGCGCTGCACTGTCGGAGGGGCAGTACTGAGGGAGTGCGGCACTGTCGGAGGGGCAGTACTGAGGGAGCGCCGCACTGTCGGAGGGGCAGTACTGAGGGAGCGCCGCACTGTCGGAGGTGCAGTACTGAGGGAGCGCTGCACTGTCGGAGGGGCAGTACTGAGGGAGCGCTGCACTGTCGGAGGCGCAGTACTGAGGGAGCGCTGCACTGTCGGAGGGGCAGTACTGAGGGAGTGCGGCACTGTCGGAGGGGCAGTACTGAGGGAGCGCCGCACTGTTGGAGGGGCAGTACTGATCGAGCACCGCACTGTCAGAGGGGCAGCACTGCGGGAGTGCTGCACTGTCAGAGGGGCAGTACTGAGGAAGCGCCGCACTGTCGGGCGGTCAGCACTGAGGGAGAGCTGCAGTGTCGAAAGTGCAGTACTGAGGCAGCACTGCACTGTCGGAGGGGCAGTACTGAGGGAGCGCTGCACTGTCGGAGGGGCAGTAATGAGGGAGCGCTGTGCTGTCGGAGGTGCAGTAATGAGGCAGCACTGCACTGTTGGAGGGGCAGTACTGAGGGAGCGCTGCACTGTCGGAGGGGCAGTACTGAGGGAGCGCTGCACTGTCGGAGCGGCAGTACTGAGGCAGCACTGCACTGTCGGAGGGGCAGTACTGAGGGAGCGCTGCACTGTCGGAGGGGCAGTAGTGAGGGAGCGCTGCACTGTCGGAGGGGCAGTACTGAGGGAGCGCTGCACTGTGGGAGGGGCAGTACTGAGGGAGTGCGGCACTGTCGGAGGGGCAGTACTGAGGGAGCGCCGCACTGTCGGAGGGGCAGTACTGAGGGAGCGCCGCACTGTCGGAGGGGCAGTACTGAGGGAGCGCTGCACTGTTGGAGGGGCAGTACTGAGGGAGCGCTGCACTGTCGGAGGGGCAGTACTGAGGGAGCGCTGCACTGTCGGAGGGGCAGTACTGAGGGAGTGCGGCACTGCTGGAGGGGCAGTACTGAGGGAGCACCGCACTGTTGGAGGGGCAGCACTGAGGGGGAGCCGCTGTGTCGGAGGGGCAGTACTGATAGAGCACTGCACTGTCGGAGGGGCAGTAATGAGGGAGCACCGCACTGTCGGAGGGGCAGTACTGAGGGAGCGCTGCACTGTCGGAGGGGCAGTACTGAGGGAGCGCTGCACTGTCGGTGGGGCAGGACTGAGGGAGCGCTGCACTGTCGGAGGGGCAGTACTGAGGGAGTGCTGCACTGTCGGAGGGGCAGTACTGAGGGAGCGCTGCACTGTCGGAGGGGCATTACTGAGGGAGCGCTGCACTGTCGGAGGTGCAGTACTGAGGCAGCAATGCACTGTCGGAGGGGGAGTACTGAGGGAGCGCTGCATTGTCGGAGGGGCAGTACTGAGGGAGTGCTGCACTGTCGGAGGGGCAGTACTGAGGGAGCGCTGCACTGTCGGAGGGGCAGTACTGAGCGAGCGCTGCACTGTTGGAGGTGCAGTACTGAGGCAGCACTGCACTGTCGGAGGGGCAGTACTGAGGGAGCGCTGCACTGTCGGAGGGGCAGTACTGAGGGAGTGCTGTACTGTCGGAGGGGCAGTACTGAGGGAGCGCTGCACTGTCGGAGCGGCAGTACTGAGGCAGCACTGCACTGTCGGAGGGGCAGTGCTGAGGGAGCGCTGCAATGTCGGAGGGGCAGTACTGAGGGAGCGCCGCACTGTCGGAGGGGCAGTACTGAGGGAGCGCCGCACTGTCGGAGGGTCAGTACTGAGGCAGCGCTGCACTGTCGGAGGGGCAGTATTGAGGGAGCGCTGCACTGTCGGAGGGGCAGTACTGAGGTAGCGCCGCAATGTCGGAGGGTCAGTACTTAGGGACAGCTGCACTGTCGGAGGGGCAGTACTGAGGCAGCACTGCACTGTCGGAGGGGCACTACTGAGGGAGCGCTGCACTGTCGGATGGGCAGTAGTGAGGGAGCGCTGCACTGTCGGAGGGGCAGTACTGAGGGAGCGTTGCACTGTCGGAGGTGCAGTACTGAGGGAGTGCTGCACTGTCGGAGGGGCAGTGCTGAGGGAGCGCTGCACGGTCGGAGGGGCAGTACTGAGGGAGCGCTGCACTGTCGGAGGTGCAGTACTGAGGCAGCACTGCACTGTCGGAGGGGTAGTACTGAGGGAGCGCTGCACAGTCAGAGCGGCAGTACTGAGGGAGTGCTGCACTGTCGGAGGGGCAGTACTGAGGGAGCGCTGCACTGTCGGAGCGGCAGTACTGAGGGAGCACTGCACTGTCGGAGGTGCAGTACTGGGGGTGCGCTGCACTGTCGGAGGGACAGTACTGAGGGAGCGCTGCACTGTGGGAGGGGCAGTACTGAGGGAGCGCCACACTGTCGGAGGGTCGGTACTGAGGGAGCGCTGCACTGTCGGAGGGGCAGTACTGAGGGAGTGCTGCAATTTCGGAGGGGCAGTACTGAGGGAGCGCCGCCAAGTCGGAGGGTCAGTACTTAGGGACAGCTGCACTGTCGGAGGGGCAGTACTGAGGGGGCGCTGCACTGTCGGAGGTGCAGTACTGAGGCAGCACTGCACTGTCGGAGGGGCAGTACTGAGGGAGCGCTGCACTGTCGGAGGGGCAGTACTGAGGCAGCACTGCACTGTCGGAGGGGCAGTACTGAGGGAGCGCTGCACTGTCGGAGGGGCAGTACTGAGGCAGCACTGCACTGTCCGAGGGGCAGTACTGAGGGAGCGCTGCACTGTCGGAGAGGCAGTGCTGAGGCAGCACTGCACTGTCGGAGGGGCAGTACTGAGGGAGTGCGGCACTGTCGGAGGGGCAGTACTGAGGGAGCGCTGCACTGTCGGAGGGGCAGTACTGAGGGTGCGCTGCACTGTTGGAGGGGCAGTACTGAGGGAGCGCCGCACTGTCGGAGGGGCAGTACTGAGGCAGCGCTGCACTGTCGGAGGGGCAGTACTGAGGGAGCGCTGCACTGTCGGAGGGGCAGTACTGAGGGAGCGCTGCACTGTCGGAGGTGCAGTACTGAGGCAGCACTGCACTGTTGGAGGGGCAGTACTGAGGGAGCGCTGCACTGTCGGAGGGGCAGTACTGAGGGAGCGCTGCACTGTCGGAGGGTCAGTAGTGAGGGAGAGCTGCACTGTCGGAGGGGCAGTACTGAGGGAGTGCTGCACTGTCGGAGGGGCATTACTGATGGAGTGCTGCACTGTCGGTGGGGCAGTACTGAGGGAGCGCCGCACTGTCGGAGGGGCAGTACTGAGGGAGAGCGGCACTGTCGGAGGGGCAGTACTGAGGGAGCACCGCACTGTTGGAGGGGCAGTACTGATGGAGCACTGCATTGTCAGAGGGGCAGCACTGCGGGAGTGCTGCACTGTCAGAGGGGCAGTACTGAGGAAGCGCCGCACTGTCGGAGGGGCAGTACTGAGGGAGCGCCGCACTGTCGGAGGGGCAGTACTGAGGGAGCGCTGCACTGTCGGAGGGGCAGCACTGAGGGAGCGCTGCACTGTCGGTGGGGCAGGACTGAGGGAGCGCTGCACTGTCGGAGGGGCAGTACTGAGGGAGTGCTGCACTGTCGGAGGGGCAGTACTGAGGGAGCGCTGCACTGTCGGAGGGGCATTACTGAGGGAGCGCTGCACTGTCGGAGGTGCAGTACTGAGGCAGCAATGCACTGTCGGAGGGGGAGTACTGAGGGAGCGCTGCACTGTCGGAGGGGCAGTACTGAGGGAGTGCTGCACTGTCGGAGGGGCAGTACTGAGGGAGCGCTGCACTGTCGGAGGGGCAGTACTGAGGGAGCGCTGCACTGTTGGAGGTGCAGTACTGAGGCAGCACTGCACTGTCGGAGGGGCAGTACTGAGGGAGCGCTGCACTGTCGGAGGGGCAGTACTGAGGGAGTGCTGCACTGTCGGAGGGGCAGTACTGAGGGAGTGCTGCACTGTCGGAGCTGCAGTACTGAGGGAGCGCTGCACTGTCGGAGGGGCAGTACTGAGGGAGCGCCGCACTGTCGGAGGGTCAGTACTTAGGGAGAGCTGCACTGTCGGAGGGGCAGTACTGAGGCAGCACTGCACTGTCGGAGGGGCAGTACTGAGGGAGCGCTGCACAGTCGGAGGGGCAGCACTGAGGAAGCGCTGCACTGTCGGAGGGGCAGTACTGAGGGAGCACTGCACTGTCGGAGGGGCAGTACTGAGGGAGCGCTGCACTGTCGGAGGGGCAGTACTGAGGCAGCACTGCCCTGTCAGAGGGGCAGTACTGAGGAAGCGCCGCACTGTCGGAGGGTCAGTACTGAGGGAGAGCTGCACTGTCGAAAGTGCAGTACTGAGGCAGCACTGCACTGTCGGAGGGGCAGTACTGAGGGAGCGCTGCACTGTCGGAGGGGCAGTACTGAGGGAGCGCTGCGCTGTCGGAGGTGCAGTACTGAGGCAGCACTGCACTGTTGGAGGGGCAGTACTGAGGGAGCGCTGCACTGTCGGAGGGGCAGTACTGAGGGAGCGCTGCACTGTTGGAGGGTCAGTAGTGAGGGAGAGCTGCATTGTCGGAGGGGCAGTACTGAGGGAGTGCTGCACTGTCGGAGGGGCATTACTGAGGGAGTGCTGCACTGTCAGAGGGGCAGTACTGAGGGAGGGCTGCACTGCCAGAGGGGCAGTACTGAGGGAGTGCTGCACTGTCGGAGTGGCAGTACTGAGGGAGTGCTGCACTGTCAGAGGGTCAGTACTGAGGGAGAGCTGCACTGTCGGAGGGGCAGTACTGAGGGAGTGCTGCACTGTCGGAGGGGCAGCACTGAGGGAGTGCCGCACTGTCGGAGGGGCAGTACTGAGGCAGCGACGCACTGTCGGAAGGGCAGTACTGAGGCAGCGCTGCGCTGTCGGAGGGCCAGTACTGAGGGAGTGCTGCACTGTTGGAGGGCCAGTACTGAGGGAGCACCACACTGTCGGAGGGGCAGTACTGATGGAGCACCGCACTGTCAGAGGGGCAGCACTGCGGGAGTGCTGCACTGTCAGAGGGGCAGTACTGAGGAAGCGCCGCACTGTCGGATGGTCAGTACTGAGGGAGCGCTGTGCTGTCGGAGGTGCAGTAATGAGGCAGCACTGCACTGTCGGAGGGGCAGTACTGAGGGAGCACTGCACTGTCGGAGGGGCAGTACTGAGGGAGCGCTGTGCTGTCGGAGGTGCAGTAATGAGGCAGCACTGCACTGTTGGAGGGGCAGTACTGAGGGAGCGCTGCACTGTCGGAGGGGCAGTACTGAGGGAGCGCTGCACTGTCGGAGCGGCAGTACTGAGGGAGTGCTGCACTGTCGAAGGGGCAGCACTGAGGGAGCGCTGCACTGTCCGAGCGGCAGTACTGAGGGAGTGCTGCAATGTCGGAGGGGCAGTATTGAGGGAGCGCTGCACTGTCGGAGCGGCAGTACTGAGGGAGCACTGCACTGTCGGAGGTGCAGTACTGAGGCAGCACTGCACTGTCGGAGGGGCAGTACTGAGGGAGCGCTGCACTGTCGGAGGGGCAGTACTGAGGGAGTGCTGCACTGTCGGAGGGGCAGTACTGAGGGAGCGCTGCACTGTCGGAGCAGCAGTACTGAGGGAGCGCTGCACTGTCGGAGGTGCAGTACTGAGGCAGCACTGCGCTGTCGGAGGGGCAGTACTGAGGGAGTGCTGCACTGTCGGAGGGGCAGTACTGAGGGAGCGCTGCACTGTCGGAGGGGCAGTACTGAGGGAGCGCTGCACTGTCGGAGGGGCAGTACTGAGGCAGCACTGCCCTGTCAGAGGGGCAGTACTGAGGAAGCGCCGCACTGTCGGAGGGTCAGTACTGAGGGAGAGCTGCACTGTCGAAAGTGCAGTACTGAGGCAGCACTGCACTGTCGGAGGGGCAGTACTGAGGGAGCGCTGCACTGTCGGAGGGGCAGTACTGAGGGAGCGCTGCGCTGTCGGAGGTGCAGTACTGAGGCAGCACTGCACTGTTGGAGGGGCAGTACTGAGGGAGCGCTGCACTGTCGGAGGGGCAGTACTGAGGGAGCGCTGCACTGTTGGAGGGTCAGTAGTGAGGGAGAGCTGCATTGTCGGAGGGGCAGTACTGAGGGAGTGCTGCACTGTCGGAGGGGCATTACTGAGGGAGTGCTGCACTGTCAGAGGGGCAGTACTGAGGGAGGGCTGCACTGCCAGAGGGGCAGTACTGAGGGAGTGCTGCACTGTCGGAGTGGCAGTACTGAGGGAGTGCTGCACTGTCGGAGGGTCAGTACTGAGGGAGAGCTGCACTGTCGGAGGGGCAGTACTGAGGGAGTGCTGCACTGTCGGAGGGGCAGCACTGAGGGAGTGCCGCACTGTCGGAGGGGCAGTACTGAGGCAGCGACGCACTGTCGGAAGGGCAGTACTGAGGCAGCGCTGCACTGTCGGAGGGCCAGTACTGAGGGAGTGCTGCACTGTCGGAGGGCCAGTACTGAGGGAGCACCACACTGTCGGAGGGGCAGTACTGATGGAGCACCGCACTGTCAGAGGGGCAGCACTGCGGGAGTGCTGCACTGTCAGAGGGGCAGTACTGAGGAAGCGCCGCACTGTCGGATGGTCAGTACTGAGGGAGCGCTGTGCTGTCGGAGGTGCAGTAATGAGGCAGCACTGCACTGTCGGAGGGGCAGTACTGAGGGAGCACTGCACTGTCGGAGGGGCAGTACTGAGGGAGCGCTGTGCTGTCGGAGGTGCAGTAATGAGGCAGCACTGCACTGTTGGAGGGGCAGTACTGAGGGAGCGCTGCACTGTCGGAGGGGCAGTACTGAGGGAGCGCTGCACTGTCGGAGCGGCAGTACTGAGGGAGTGCTGCACTGTCGAAGGGGCAGCACTGAGGGAGCGCTGCACTGTCCGAGCGGCAGTACTGAGGGAGTGCTGCAATGTCGGAGGGGCAGTATTGAGGGAGCGCTGCACTGTCGGAGCGGCAGTACTGAGGGAGCACTGCACTGTCGGAGGTGCAGTACTGAGGCAGCACTGCACTGTCGGAGGGGCAGTACTGAGGGAGCGCTGCACTGTCGGAGGGGCAGTACTGAGGGAGTGCTGCACTGTCGGAGGGGCAGTACTGAGGGAGCGCTGCACTGTCGGAGCAGCAGTACTGAGGGAGCGCTGCACTGTCGGAGGTGCAGTACTGAGGCAGCACTGCGCTGTCGGAGGGGCAGTACTGAGGGAGCGCTGCACTGTCGGAGGGGCAGTACTGAGGGAGCGCTGCACTGTCGGAGGGGCAGTACTGAAGGAGCGCCGCATTGTCGGAGGGTCAGTACTGAGGGAGCGCTGCACTGTCGGAGGGGCAGTACTGAGGGAGCGCTGCACTGTCGGAGGGGCAGTACTGAGGGAGTGCCGCAATGTCGGAGGGTCAGTACTTAGGGACAGCTGCACTGTTGGAGGGGCAGTACTGAGGCAGCACTGCACTGTCGGAGGGGCAGTACTGAGGGAGCGCTGCACTGTCGGAGGGGCAGTAGTGAGGGAGCGCTGCACTGTCGGAGTGGCAGTACTGAGGGAGCGCTGCACTGTCGGAGGGGCAGTACTGAGGGAGTGCGGCACTGTCGGAGGGGCAGTACTGAGGGAGCGCCGCACTGTCGGAGGGGCAGTACTGAGGGAGCGCCGCACTGTCGGAGGTGCAGTACTGAGGGAGCGCTGCACTGTCGGAGGGGCAGTACTGAGGGAGCGCTGCACTGTCGGAGGGGCAGTACTGAGGGAGCGCTGCACTGTCGGAGGGGCAGTACCTGATGGAGCACCGCACTGTCAGAGGGGCAGCACTGCGGGAGTGCTGCACTGTCAGAGGGGCAGTACTGAGGGAGCGCTGCACTGTCGGAGGGGCAGTACTGAGGGAGCGCTGCACTGTCGGAGGGGCAGTACTGAGGGAGTGCGGCACTGTTGGAGGGGCAGTACTGAGGGAGCACCGCACTGTTGGAGGGGCAGCACTGAGGGGGAGCCGCTCTGTCGGAGGGGCAGTACTGATAGAGCACTGCACTGTCGGAGGGGCAGTAATGAGGGAGCGCCGCACTGTCGGAGGGGCAGTACTGAGGGAGCGCTGCACTGTCGGAGGGGCAGTACTGATGGAGCGCTGCACTGTCGGTGGGGGCAGGACTGAGGGAGCGCTGCACTTTCGGAGGGGCAGTACTGAGGGAGTGCTGCACTGTCGGAGGGGCAGTACTGAGGGAGCGCTGCACTGTCGGAGGGGCATTACTGAGGGAGCGCTGCACTGTCAGAGGTGCAGTACTGAGGCAGCAATGCACTGTCGGAGGGGGAGTACTGAGGGAGCGCTGCACTGTCGGAGGGGCAGTACTGAGGGAGTGCCGCACTGTCGGAGGGGGCAGTACTGAGGGAGCGCTGCACTGTCGGAGGGGCAGTACTGAGGGAGCGCTGCACTGTTGGAGGTGCAGTACTGAGGCAGCACTGCACTGTCGGAGGGGCAGTACTGAGGGAGCGCTGCACTGTCGGAGGGGCAGTACTGAGGGAGTGCTGCACTGTCGGAGGGGCAGTGCTGAGGGAGCGCTGCACTGTCGGAGCGGCAGTACTGAGGGAGTGCTGCACTGTCGGAGGGGCAGTACTGAGGGAGCGCTGCGCAGTCGGAGGGGCAGCACTGAGGGAGCGCTGCATTGTTGGAGGGGCAGTACTGAGGGAGCACTGCACTGTCGGAGGGGCAGTACTGAGGGAGCGCTGCACTGTCGGAGGGGCAGTACTGAGGCAGCACTGCACTGTCGGAGGGGCAGTACTGAGGAAGTGCCGCACTGTCGGTGGGTCAGTACTGAGGGAGAGCTGCACTGTCGAAAGTGCAGTACTGAGGCAGCACTGCACTGTTGGAGGGGCAGTACTGAGGGAGCGCTGCACTGTCGGAGGGGCAGTACTGAGGGAGCGCTGCACTGTCGGAGGTGCAGTACTGAGGCAGCACTGCACTGTTGGAGGGGCAGTACTGAGGGAGCGCTGCACTGTCGGAGGGGCAGTACTGAGGGAGCGCTGCACTGTTGGAGGGTCAGTAGTGAGGGAGAGCTGCATTGTCGGAGGGGCAGTACTGAGGGAGTGCTGCACTGTCGGAGGGGCATTACTGAGGGAGTGCTGCACTGTCGGAGGGGCAGTACTGAGGGAGGGCTGCACTGCCAGAGGGGCAGTACTGAGGGAGTGCTGCACTGTCGGAGTGGCAGTACTGAGGGAGTGCTGCACTGTCGGAGGGTCAGTACTGAGGGAGAGCTGCACTGTCGGAGGGGCAGTACTGAGGGAGTGCTGCACTGTCGGAGGGGCAGCACTGAGGGAGTGCCGCACTGTCGGAGGGGCAGTACTGAGGCAGCGACGCACTGTCGGAAGGGCATTACTGAGGCAGCGCTGCACTGTCGGAGGGCCAGTACTGAGGGAGTGCTGCACTGTCGGAGGGCCAGTACTGAGGGAGCACCACACTGTCGGAGGGGCAGTACTGATGGAGCACCGCACTGTCAGAGGGGCAGCACTGCGGGAGTGCTGCACTGTCAGAGGGGCAGTACTGAGGAAGCGCCGCACTGTCGGAGGGTCAGTACTGAGGGAGCGCTGTGCTGTCGGAGGTGCAGTAATGAGGCAGCACTGCACTGTTGGAGGGGCAGTACTGAGGGAGCGCTGCACTGCCGGAGGGGCAGTACTGAGGGAGCGCTGCACTGTCCGAGCGGCAGTACTGAGGGAGTGCTGCAATGTCGGAGGGGCAGCACTGAGGGTGCGCTGCACTGTCCGAGCGGCAGTACTGAGGGAGTGCTGCAATGTCGGAGGGGCAGTATTGAGGGAGCGCTGCACTGTCGGAGCGGCAGTACTGAGGGAGCACTGCACTGTCGGAGGTGCAGTACTGAGGCAGCACTGCACTGTCGGAGGGGCAGTACTGAGGGAGCGCTGCACTGTCGGAGGGGCAGTACTGAGGGAGTGCTGCACTGTCGGAGGGGCAGTACTGAGGGAGCGCTGCACTGTCGGAGCGGCAGTACTGAGGGAGCGCTGCACTGTCGGAGGTGCAGTACTGAGGCAGCACTGCGCTGTCGGAGGGGCAGTACTGAGGGAGCGCTGCACTGTCGGAGGGGCAGTACTGAGGGAGCGCTGCACTGTCGGAGGGGCAGTACTGAAGGAGCGCCGCACTGTCGGAGGGTCAGTACTGAGGGAGCGCTGCACTGTCGGAGGGGCAGTACTGAGGGAGCGCTGCACTGTCGGAGGGGCAGTACTGGGGGAGTGCCGCAATGTCGGAGGGTCAGTACTTAGGGACAGCTGCACTGTCGGAGGGGCAGTACTGAGGCAGCACTGCACTGTCGGAGGGGCAGTACTGAGGGAGCGCTGCACTGTCGGAGGGGCAGTACTGAGGGAGTGCGGCACTGTCGGAGGGGCAGTACTGAGGGAGCGCCGCACTGTCGGCGGGGCAGTACTGAGGGAGCGCCGCACTGTCGGAGGTGCAGTACTGAGGGAGCGCTGCACTGTCGGAGGGGCAGTACTGAGGGAGCGCTGCACTGTCGGAGGGGCAGTACTGAGGGAGCGCTGCACTGTCGGAGGGGCAGTACTGAGGGAGTGCGGCACTGTCGGAGGGGCAGTACTGAGGGAGCACCGCACTGTTGGAGGGGCAGTACTGATGGAGCACCGCACTGTCAGAGGGGCAGCACTGCGGGAGTGCTGCACTGTCAGAGGGGCAGTACTGAGGGAGCGCTGCACTGTCGGAGGGGCAGTACTGAGGGAGCGCTGCACTGTCGGAGGGGCAGTACTGAGGGAGTGCGGCACTGTTGGAGGGGCAGTACTGAGGGAGCACCGCACTGTTGGAGGGGCAGCACTGAGGGGGAGCCGCTCTGTCGGAGGGGCAGTACTGATAGAGCACTGCACTGTCGGAGGGGCAGTAATGAGGGAGCGCCGCACTGTCGGAGGGGCAGTACTGAGGGAGCGCTGCACTGTCGGAGGGGCAGTACTGAGGGAGCGCTGCACTGTCGGTGGGGCAGGACTGAGGGAGCGCTGCACTTTCGGAGGGGCAGTACTGAGGGAGTGCTGCACTGTCGGAGGGGCAGTACTGAGGGAGCGCTGCACTGTCGGAGGGGCATTACTGAGGGAGCGCTGCACTGTCGGAGGTGCAGTACTGAGGCAGCAATGCACTGTCGGAGGGGGAGTACTGAGGGAGCGCTGCACTGTCGGAGGGGCAGTACTGAGGGAGTGCTGTACTGTCGGAGGGGCAGTACTGAGGGAGCGCTGCACTGTCGGAGGGGCAGTACTGAGGGAGCGCTGCACTGTTGGAGGTGCAGTACTGAGGCAGCACTGCACTGTCGGAGGGGCAGTACTGAGGGAGCGCCGCACTGTCGGAGGGGCAGTACTGAGGGAGCGCTGCACTGTCGGAGGGGCAGTACTGAGGGAGCGCTGCACTGTCGGAGGGGCAGTACTGAGGGAGCGCTGCACTGTCGGAGGGGCAGTACTGAGGGAGTGCAGCACTGTTGGAGGGGCAGTACTGAGGGAGCACCGCACTGTTGGAGGGGCAGCACTGAGGGGGAGCCGCACTGTCGGAGGGGCAGTACTGATAGAGCGCTGCACTGTCGGAGGGGCAGTACTGAGGGAGCGCCGCACTGTCGGAGGGGCAGTACTGAGGGAGCGCTGCACTGTCGGAGAGGCATTACTGAGGGAGCGCTGCACTGTCGGAGGTGCAGTACTGAGGCAGCAATGCACTGTCGGAGGGGGAGTACTGAGGGAGCGCTGCACTGTCGGAGGGGCAGTACTGAGGGAGTGCTGCACTGTCGGAGGGGCAGTACTGAGGGAGCGCTGCACTGTCGGAGGGGCAGTACTGAGGGAGCGCTGCACTGTTGGAGGTGCAGTACTGAGGCAGCACTGCACTGTCGGAGGGGCAGTACTGAGGGAGCGCTGCACTGTCGGAGGGGCAGTACTGAGGGAGTGCTGCACTGTCGGAGGGGCAGTGCTGAGGGAGCGCTGCACTGTCGGAGCGGCAGTACTGAGGGAGCGCTGCACTGTCGGAGGGGCAGTACTGAGGGAGCGCCGCACTGTCGGAGGTTCAGTACTTAGGGAGAGCTGCACTGTCGGAGGGGCAGTACTGAGGCAGCACTGCACTGTCGGAGGGGCAGTACTGAGGGAGCGCTGCGCAGTCGGAAGGGCAGCACTGAGGGAGCGCTGCACTGTCGGAGGGGCAGTACTGAGGGAGCACTGCACTGTCGGAGGGGCAGTACTGTGGGAGCGCTGCACTCTCGGAGGGGCAGTACTGAGGCAGCACTGCACTGTCGGAGGGGCAGTACTGAGGAAGTGCCGCACTGTCGGAGGGTCATTACTGAGGGAGAGCTGCACTGTCGAAAGTGCAGTACTGAGGCAGCACTGCACTGTTGGAGGGGCAGTACTGAGGGAGCGCTGCACTGTCGGAGGGGCAGTACTGAGGGAGCGCTGCGCTGTCGGAGGTGCAGTACTGAGGCAGCACTGCACTGTTGGAGGGGCAGTACTGAGGGAGCGCTGCACTGTCGGAGGGGCAGTACTGAGGGAGCGCTGCACTGTTGGAGGTTCAGTAGTGAGGGAGAGCTGCATTGTTGGAGGGGCAGTACTGAGGGAGTGCTGCACTGTCGGAGGGGCATTACTGAGGGAGTGCTGCACTGTCGGAGGGGCAGTACTGAGGGAGGGCTGCACTGCCAGAGGGGCAGTACTGAGGGAGTGCTGCACTGTCGGAGTGGCAGTACTGAGGGAGTGCTGCACTGTCGGAGGGTCAGTACTGAGGGAGAGCTGCACTGTCGGAGGGGCAGTACTGAGGGAGTGCTGCACTGTCGGAGGGGCAGCACTGAGGGAGTGCCGCACTGTCGGAGGGGCAGTACTGAGGCAGCGACGCACTGTCGGAAGGGCAGTACTGAGGCAGCGCTGCACTGTCGGAGGGCCAGTACTGAGGGAGTGCTGCACTGTCGGAGGGCCAGTACTGAGGGAGCACCACACTGTCGGAGGGGCAGTACTGATGGAGCACCGCACTGTCAGAGGGGCAGCACTGCGGGAGTGCTGCACTGTCAGAGGGGCAGTACTGAGGAAGCGCCGCACTGTCGGAGGGTCAGTACTGAGGGAGCGCTGTGCTGTCAGAGGTGCAGTAATGAGGCAGCACTGCACTGTCGGAGGGGCAGTACTGAGGGAGCGCTGCACTGTCGGAGGGGCAGTACTGAGGGAGCGCTGTGCTGTCGGAGGTGCAGTAATGAGGCAGCACTGCACTGTTGGAGGGGCAGTACTGAGGGAGCGCTGCACTGCCGGAGGGGCAGTACTGAGGGAGCGCTGCACTGTCGGAGCGGCAGTACTGAGGGAGTGCTGCACTGTCGGAGGGGCAGCACTGAGGGAGCGCTGCACTGTCCGAGCGGCAGTACTGAGGGAGTGCTGCAATGTCGGAGGGGCAGTATTGAGGGAGCGCTGCACTGTCGGAGCGGCAGTACTGAGGGAGCACTGCACTGTCGGAGGTGCAGTACTGAGGCAGCACTGCACTGTCGGAGGGGCAGTACTGAGGGAGCGCTGCACTGTCGGAGGGGCAGTACTGAGGGAGTGCTGCACTGTCGGAGGGGCAGTACTGAGGGAGCGCTGCACTGTCGGAGCGGCAGTACTGAGGGAGCGCTGCACTGTCGGAGGTGCAGTACTGAGGCAGCACTGCGCTGTCGGAGGGGCAGTACTGAGGGAGCGCTGCACTGTCGGAGGGGCAGTACTGAGGGAGCGCTGCACTGTCGGAGGGGCAGTACTGAAGGAGCGCCGCACTGTCGGAGGGTCAGTACTGAGGGAGCGCTGCACTGTCGGAGGGGCAGTACTGAGGGAGCGCTGCACTGTCGGAGGGGCAGTACTGGGGGAGTGCCGCAATGTCGGAGGGTCAGTACTTAGGGACAGCTGCACTGTCGGAGGGGCAGTACTGAGGAAGCACTGCACTGTCGGAGGGGCAGTACTGAGGGAGCGCTGCACTGTCGGAGGGGCAGTACTGAGGGAGTGCGGCACTGTCGGAGGGGCAGTACTGAGGGAGCGCCGCACTGTCGGAGGGGCAGTACTGAGGGAGCGCCGCACTGTCGGAGGTGCAGTACTGAGGGAGCGCTGCACTGTCGGAGGGGCAGTACTGAGGGAGCGCTGCACTGTCGGAGGGGCAGTACTGAGGGAGCGCTGCACTGTCGGAGGGGCAGTACTGAGGGAGTGCGGCAATGTCGGAGGGGCAGTACTGAGGGAGCACCGCACTGTTGGAGGGGCAGTACTGATGGAGCACCGCACTGTCAGAGGGGCAGCACTGCGGGAGTGCTGCACTGTCAGAGGGGCAGTACTGAGGGAGCGCTGCACTGTCGGAGGGCCAGTACTGAGGGAGCGCTGCACTGTCGGAGGGGCAGTACTGAGGGAGTGCGGCACTGTTGGAGGGGCAGTACTGAGGGAGCACCGCACTGTTGGAGGGGCAGCACTGAGGGGGAGCCTCTCTGTCGGAGGGGCAGTACTGATAGAGCACTGCACTGTCGGAGGGGCAGTAATGAGGGAGCGCCGCACTGTCGGAGGGGCAGTACTGAGGGAGCGCTGCACTGTCGGAGGGGCAGTACTGAGGGAGCGCTGCACTTTCGGAGGGGCAGTACTGAGGGAGTGCTGCACTGTCGGAGGGGCAGTACTGAGGGAGCGCTGCACTGTCGGAGGGGCATTACTGAGGGAGCGCTGCACTGTCAGAGGTGCAGTACTGAGGCAGCAATGCACTGTCGGAGGGGGAGTACTGAGGGAGCGCTGCACTGTCGGAGGGGCAGTACTGAGGGAGTGCTGCACTGTCGGAGGGGCAATACTGAGGGAGCGCTGCACTGTCGGAGGGGCAGTACTGAGGGAGCGCTGCACTGTTGGAGGTGCAGTACTGAGGCAGCACTGCACTGTCGGAGGGGCAGTACTGAGGGAGCGCTGCACTGTCGGAGGGGCAGTACTGAGGGAGGGCTGCACTGCCAGAGGGGCAGTACTGAGGGAGTGCTGCACTGTCGGAGTGGCAGTACTGAGGGAGTGCTGCACTGTCGGAGGGTCAGTACTGAGGGAGAGCTGCACTGTCGGAGGGGCAGTACTGAGGGAGTGCTGCACTGTCGGAGGGGCAGCACTGAGGGAGTGCCGCACTGTCGGAGGGGCAGTACTGAGGCAGCGACGCACTGTCGGTAGGGCATTACTGAGGCAGCGCTGCACTGTCGGAGGGCCAGTACTGAGGGAGTGCTGCACTGTCGGAGGGCCAGTACTGAGGGAGCACCACACTGTCGGAGGGGCAGTACTGATGGAGCACCGCACTGTCAGAGGGGCAGCACTGCGGGAGTGCTGCACTGTCAGAGGGGCAGTACTGAGGGAGCGCTGCACTGTCGGAGGGGCAGTACTGAAGGAGCGCCGCACTGTCGGAGGGTCAGTACTGAGGGAGCGCTGCACTGTCGGAGGGGCAGTACTGAGGGAGCGCTGCACTGTCGGAGGGGCAGTACTGTGGGAGCGCTGTGCTGTCGGAGGTGCAGTAATGAGGCAGCACTGCACTGTTGGAGGGGCAGTACTGAGGGAGCGCTGCACTGCCGGAGGGGCAGTACTGAGGGAGCGCTGCACTGTTGGAGCGGCAGTACTGAGGGAGTGCTGCACTGTCGGAGGGGCAGCACTGAGGGTGCGCTGCACTGTCCGAGCGGCAGTACTGAGGGAGTGCTGCAATGTCGGAGGGGCAGTATTGAGGGAGCGCTGCACTGTCGGAGCGGCAGTACTGAGGGAGCACTGCACTGTCGGACGTGCAGTACTGAGGCAGCACTGCACTGTCGGAGGGGCAGTACTGAGGGAGCGCTGCACTGTCGGAGGTTCAGTACTGAGGGAGTGCTGCACTGTCGGAGGGGCAGTACTGAGGGAGCGCTGCACTGTCGGAGCGGCAGTACTGAGGGAGCGCTGCACTGTCGGAGGTGCAGTACTGAGGCAGCACTGCGCTGTCGGAGGGGCAGTACTGAGGGAGCGCTGCACTGTCGGAGGGGCAGTACTGAGGGAGCGCTGCACTGTCGGAGGGGCAGTACTGAAGGAGCGCCGCACTGTCGGAGGGTCAGTACTGAGGGAGCGCTGCACTGTCGGAGGGGCAGTACTGAGGGAGCGCTGCACTGTCGGAGGGGCAGTACTGGGGGAGTGCCGCAATGTCGGAGGGTCAGTACTTAGGGACAGCTGCACTGTCGGAGGGGCAGTACTGAGGCAGCACTGCACTGTCGGAGGGGCAGTACTGAGGGAGCGCTGCACTGTCGGAGGGGCAGTACTGAGGGAGTGCGGCACTGTCGGAGGGGCAGTACTGAGGGAGCGCCGCACTGTCGGCGGGGCAGTACTGAGGGAGCGCCGCACTTTCAGAGGTGCAGTACTGAGGGAGCGCTGCACTGTCGGAGGGGCAGTACTGAGGGAGCGCTGCACTGTCGGAGGGGCAGTACTGAGGGAGCGCTGCACTGACGGAGGGGCAGTACTGAGGGAGCACCGCACTGTTGGAGGGGCAGTACTGATGGAGCACCGCACTGTCAGAGGGGCAGCACTGCGAGAGTGCTGCACTGTCAGAGGGGCAGTACTGAGGGAGCGCTGCACTGTCGGAGGGGCAGTACTGAGGGAGCGCTGCACTGTCGGAGGGGCAGTACTGAGGGAGTGCGGCACTGTTGGAGGGGCAGTACTGAGGGAGCACCGCACTGTTGGAGGGGCAGCACTGAGGGGGAGCCGCTCTGTCGGAGGGGCAGTACTGATAGAGCACTGCACTGTCGGAGGGGCAGTAATGAGGGAGCGCCGCACTGTCGGAGGGGCAGTTCTGAGGGAGCGCTGCACTGTCGGAGGGGCAGTACTGAGGGAGCGCTGCACTGTCGGTGGGGCAGGACTGAGGGAGCGCTGCACTTTCGGAGGGGCAGTACTGAGGGAGTGCTGCACTGTCGGAGGGGCAGTACTGAGGGAGCGCTGCACTGTCGGAGGGGCATTACTGAGGGAGCGCTGCACTGTCGGAGGTGCAGTACTGAGGCAGCAATGCACTGTCGGAGGGGGAGTACTGAGGGAGCGCTGCACTGTCGGAGGGGCAGTACTGAGGGAGTGCTGCACTGTCGGAGGGGCAGTACTGAAGGAGCGCTGCACTGTCGGAGGGGCAGTACTGAGGGAGCGCTGCACTGTTGGAGGTGCAGTACTGAGGCAGCACTGCACTGTCGGAGGGGCAGTACTGAGGGAGCGCTGCACTGTCGGAGGGGCAGTACTGAGGGAGTGCTGTAATGTCGGAGGGGCAGTACTGAGGGAGCGCTGCACTGTCGGAGCGGCAGTACTGAGGCAGCACTGCACTGTCGGAGGGGCAGTGCTGAGGGAGCGCTGCACTGTCGGAGGGGCAGTACTGAGGGAGCGCCGCACTGTCGGAGGGGCAGTACTGAGGGAGCGCCGCACTGTCGGAGGGTCAGTACTGAGGGAGCGCTGCACTGTCGGAGGGGCAGTACTGAGGGAGCGCTGCACTGTCGGAGGGGCAGTACTGAGGGAGCGCCGCAATGTCGGAGGTTCAGTACTTAGGGACAGCTGCACTGTCGGAGGGGCAGTACTGAGGTAGCACTGCACTGTCGGAGGGGCACTACTGAGGGAGCGCTGCACTGTCGGAGGGGCAGTAGTGAGGGAGCGCTGCACTGTCGGAGGGGCAGTACTGAGGGAGCGCTGCACTGTCGGAGGTGCAGTACTGAGGCAGCACTGCACTGTCGGAGGGGCAGTACTGAGGGAGCGCTGCACTGTCAGAGGGGCAGTACTGAGGGAGTGCTGCACTGTCGGAGGGTCAGTGCTGAGGGAGCGCTGCACGGTCGGAGGGGCAGTACTGAGGGAGCGCTGCACTGTCGGAGGTGCAGTACTGAGGCAGCACTGCACTGTCGGAGGGGCAGTACTGAGGGAGCGCTGCACTGTCGGAGGGTCAGTACTGAGGGAGCGCTGCACTGTCGGAGGGGCAGTACTGAGGCAGCACTGCACTTTCGGAGGGGCAGTACTGAGGGAGCGCTGCACTGTCGGAGGGGCAGTACTGAGGCAGCACTGCACTGTCCGAGGGGCAGTACTGAGGGAGCGCTGCACTGTCGGAGAGGCAGTGCTGAGGCAGCACTGCACTGTCGGAGGGGCAGTACTGAGGGAGTGCTGCACTGTCGGAGGGGCAGTACTGAGGGAGCGCTGCACTGTCGGAGGGGCAGTACTGAGGGTGCGCTGCACTGTTGGAGGGGCAGTACTGAGGGAGCGCCGCACTGTCGGAGGGTCAGTACTGAGGGAGCGCTGCACTGTCGGAGGGGCAGTACTGAGGCAGCACTGCACTGTCGGAGGGGCAGTACTGAGGGAGCGCTGCACTGTCGGAGGGGCAGTACTGAGGGAGCGCTGCACTGTCGGAGGTGCAGTACTGAGGCAGCACTGCACTGTTGGAGGGGCAGTACTGAGGGAGCGCTGCACTGTCGGTGGGGCAGGACTGAGGGAGCGCTGCACTGTCGGACGGGCAGTACTGAGGGAGTGCTGCACTGTCGGAGGGGCAGTACTGAGGGAGCGCTGCACTGTCGGAGGGGCATTACTGAGGGAGCGCTGCACTGTCGGAGGTGCAGTACTGAGGCAGCAATGCACTGTCGGAGGGGGAGTACTGAGGGAGCGCTGCACTGTCGGAGGGGCAGTACTGAGGGAGTGCTGCACTGTCGGAGGGGCAGTACTGAGGGAGCGCTGCACTGTCGGAGGGGCAGTACTGAGGGAGCGCTGCACTGTCGGAGGTGCAGTACTGAGGCAGCACTGCACTGTCGGAGGGGCAGTGCTGAGGGAGCGCAGCACTGTCGGAGGGGCAGTACTGAGGGAGCGCCGCACTGTCGGAGGGGCAGTACTGAGGGAGCGCCGCACTGTCGGAGGGTCAGTACTGAGGGAGCGCTGCACTGTCGGAGGGGCAGTACTGAGGGAGCGCTGCACTGTCGGAGGGGCATTACTGAGGGAGCGCCGCAATGTCGGAGGGTCAGTACTTAGGGACAGCTGCACTGTCGGAGGGGCAGTACTGAGGCAGCACTGCACTGTCGGAGGGGCACTACTGAGGGAGCGCTGCACTGTCAGAGGGGCAGTAGTGAGGGAGCGCTGCACTGTCGGAGGGGCAGTACTGAGGGAGCGCTGCACTGTCGGAGGTGCAGTACTGAGGCAGCACTGCACTGTCGGAGGGGCAGTACTGAGGGAGCGCTGCACTCTCAGAGGGGCAGTACTGAGGGAGTGCTGCACTGTCGGAGGGGCAGTGCTGAGGGAGCACTGCACGGTCGGAGGGGCAGTACTGAGGGAGCGCTGCACTGTCGGAGGTGCAGTACTGAGGCAGCACTGCACTGTCGGAGGGGCAGTACTGAGGGAGCGCTGCACTGTCGGAGGGACAGTACTGAGGGAGCGCTGCACTGTGGGAGGGGCAGTACTGAGGGAGCGCCGCACTGTCAGAGGGTCAGTACTGAGGGAGCACTGCACTGTCGGAGGGGCAGTACTGAGGGAGCGCTGCACTGTCGGAGGGGCAGTACTGAGGGAGCGCTGCACTGTCGGAGGGTCAGCTGTGAGGGAGAGCTGCACTGTCGGAGGGGCAGTACTGAGGGAGTGCTGCACTATCGGAGGGGCATTACTGATGGAGTGCTGCACTGTCGGTGGGGCAGTACTGAGGGAGTGCCGCACTGCCGGAGGGGCAGTACTGAGGGAGTGCTGCACTGTCGGAGTGCAGTACTGAGGGAGTGCTGCACTGTCGGAGGGACAGTACTGAGGGAGCGCTGCACTGTCGGAGGGGCAGTACTGAGGGAGCGCCGCACTGTCGGAGGGTCAGTACTGAGGGAGCGCTGCACTGTCGGAGGGGCAGTACTGAGGGAGCGCTGCACTGTCGGAGGGGCAGTACTGAGGGAGCGCCGCAATGTCGGAGGGTCAGTACTTAGGGACAGCTGCACTGTCGGAGGGGCAGTACTGAGGCAGCACTGCACTGTCGGAGGGGCAGTACTGAGGGAGCGCTGCACTGTTGGAGGGGCAGTACTGAGGGAGCACCGCACTGTTGGAGGGGCAGCACTGAGGGGAGCCGCACTGTCGGAGGGGCAGTACTGATAGAGCGCTGCACTGTCGGAGGGGCAGTACTGAGGGAGCGCCGCACTGTCGGGAGGGGCAGTACTGAGGGAGCGCTGCACTGTCGGAGGGGCAGTACTGAGGGAGCGCTGCACTGTCGGTGGGGCAGGACTGAGGGAGCGCTGCACTGTCAGAGGGGCAGTACTGAGGGAGTGCTGCACTGTCGGAGGGGCAGTACTGACGGAGCGCTGCACTGTCGGAGGGGCATTACTGAGGGAGCGCTGCACTGTCGGAGGTGCAGTACTGAGGCAGCAATGCACTGTCAGAGGGGGAGTACTGAGGGAGCGCTGCACTGTCGGAGCGGCAGTACTGAGGGAGTGCTGCACTGTCGGAGGGGCAGTACTGAGGGAGCGCTGCACTGTCCGAGCGGCAGTACTGAGGGAGTGCTGCAATGTCGGAGGGGCAGTATTGAGGGAGCGCAGCACTGTCGGAGCGGCAGTACTGAGGGAGCACTGCACTGTCGGAGGTGCAGTACTGAGGCAGCACTGCACTGTCGGAGGGGCAGTACTGAGGGAGCGCTGCACTGTCGGAGAGGCAGTACTGAGGGAGTGCTGCACTGTCGGAGGGGCAGTACTGAGGGAGTGCTGCACTGTCGGAGGGGCAGTACTGAGGGAGCGCTGCACTGTCGGAGGGGCAATACTGAGGGAGCGCTGCACTGTCGGAGGTGCAGTACTGAGGCAGCAATGCACTGTCGGAGGGGGAGTACTGAGGGAGCGCTGCACTGTCGGAGGGGCAGTACTGAGGGAGTGCTGCACTGTCGGAGGGGCAGTACTGAGGGAGCGCTGCACTGTCGGAGGGGCAGTACTGAGGGAGCGCTGCACTGTTGGAGGTGCAGTACTGAGGCAGCACTGCACTGTCGGAGGGGCAGTACTGAGGGAACGCTGCACTGTCGGAGGGGCAGTACTGAGGGAGTGCTGTACTGTTGGAGGGGCAGTACTGAGGGAGCGCTGCACAGTCGGAGCGGCAGCACTGAGGAGTGCTGCACTGTCGGAGGTGCAGTACTGAGGCCAGCACTGCACTGTCGGAGGGGCAGTGCTGAGGGAGCGCTGCACTGTCGGAGGGGCAGTACTGAGGGAGCGCCGCACTGTCGGACTGCAGTACTGAGGGAGCGCCGCACTGTCGAGGGTCAGTACTGAGGGAGCGCTGCACTGTCGGAGGGGCAGTACTGAGGGAGCGCTGCACTGTCGGAGGGCAGTACTGAGGGAGCGCCGCAATGTCGGAGGGTCAGTACTTAGGGACAGCTGCCACTGTCAGGAGGGGCAGTACTGAGGCAGCACTGCACTGTCGGAGGGGCACTACTGAGGGAGCGCTGCACTGTCGGAGGGGCAGTAGTGAGGGAGCGCTGCACTGTTGGAGGGGCAGTACTGAGGGAGCGCTGCACTGTCGGAGGTGCAGTACTGAGGCAGCACTGCACTGTCGGAGGGGCAGTACTGAGGGAGCGCTGCACTGTCAGAGGGGCAGTACTGAGGAGTGCTGCACTGTCGGAGGGGCAGTGCTGAGGGAGCGCTGCACGGTCGGGAGGGGCAGTACTGAGGGAGCGCTGCACTGTCGGAGGTGCAGTACTGAGGCAGCACTGCACTGTCGGAGGGCAGTACTGAGTGAGCGCTGCACTGTCGGAGGGACAGTACTGAGGGATGCGCTGCACTGTGGGAGGGGCAGTACTGAGGTGAGCGCCGCACTGTCGGAGGTTCAGTACTGAGGGAGCGCTGCACTGTCGGAGGGGCAGTACTGAGGGAGCGCTGCACTGTCGGGAGGGCAGTACTGAGGAGCGCTGCACTGTCGGAGGGTCAGCAGTGAGGGAGAGCTGCACTGTCGGAGGGGGCAGTACTGAGGGAGTGCTGCACTGTCGGTGGGGCAGTACTGAGGGAGTGCCGCACTGCCGGAGGGGCAGTACTGAGGGAGTGCAGCACTGTCGGAGTGCAGTACTGAGGGAGTGCTGCACTGTCGGAGGGACAGTACTGAGGAGCGCTGCACTGTCGGAGGGGCAGTACTGAGGGAGCGCCGCACTGTCGGAGGGTCAGTACTGAGGGAGCGCTGCACTGTCGGAGGGGCAGTACTGAGGGAGCGCTGCACTGTCGGAGGGGCAGTACTGAGGGAGCACCGCAATGTCGGAGGGTCAGTACTTAGGGACAGCTGCACTGTCGGAGGGGCAGTACTGAGGCAGCACTGCACTGTTGGAGGGGCAGTACTGAGGAGCGCTGCACTGTTGGAGGGGCAGGTACTGAGGGAGCACCGCACTGTTGGAGGGGCAGCACTGAGGGGAAGCCGCACTGTCGGAGGGGCAGTACTGATAGAGCGCTGCACTGTCGGAGGGCAGTACTGAGGGAGCGCCGCACTGTCGGAGGGGCAGTATGAGGAGCGCTGCACTGTCGGAGGGGCAGTACTGAGGGAGAGCTGCACTGTCGGTGGGGCAGGACTGAGGGAAGCCGCTGCACTGTCGGAGGGCAGTACTGAGGGAGTGCTGCACTGTCGGAGGGTGCAGTACTGAGGGAGCGCTGCACTGTCGGAGGGGCATTACTGAGGAGCGCTGCACTGTCGGAGGTGCAGTACTGAGGCAGCAATGCACTTGTCGGAGGGGAGTACTTAGGGAGCGCTGCACTGTCGGAGCGGCAGTACTGAGGGAGTGCTGCACTGTCGGAGGGGCAGTACTGAGGGAGTGCTGCACAGTCCGAGCGGCAGTACTGAGGGAGTGCTGCAATGTCGGAGGTGCAGTATTGAGGGAGCGCTGCACTGTCGGAGCGGCAGTACTGAGGGAGCACTGCACTGTCTGAGGTGCAGTACTGAGGCAGCACTGCACTGTCGGAGGGGCAGTACTGAGGGAGCGCTGCACTGTCGGAGAGGCAGTACTGAGGGAGTGCTGCACTGTCGGAGGGGCAGTACTGAGGGAGCGCTGCACTGTCGGAGTGGCAGTACTGAGGGAGCGCTGCACTGTCGGAGGTGCAGTACTGAGGCAGCACTGCGCTGTCGGAGGGGCAGTACTGAGGGAGCGCTGCACTGTCGGAGGGGCAGTACTGAGGGAGCGCTGCACTGTCGGAGGGGCAGTACTGAGGGAGCGCCGCACTGTCGGAGGGTCAGTACTGAGGGAGTGCTGCACTGTCGGAGGGGCAGTACTGAGGGAGCGCTGCACTGTCGGAGGGGCAGTACTTAGGGTGCGCTGCACTGTCGGAGGGGCAGTAGTGAGGGAGCGCTGCACTGTCGGAGGGGCAGTACTGAGGGAGCGCTGCACTGTGGGAGGGGCAGTACTGAGGGAGTGCGGCACTGTCGGAGGGGCAGTACTGAGGGAGCGCCGCACTGTCGGAGGGGCAGTACTGAGGGAGCGCCGCACTGTCGGAGGGGCAGTACTGAGGGAGCGCTGCACTGTCGGAGGGGCAGTACTGAGGGAGCGCTGCACTGTCGGAGGGGCAGTACTGAGGGAGCGCTGCACTGTCGGAGGGGCAGTACTGAGGGAGTGCGGCACTGTTGGAGGGGCAGTACTGAGGGAGCACCGCACTGTTGGAGGGGCAGCACTGAGGGGGAGCCGCACTGTCAGAGGGGCAGTACTGATAGAGCGCTGCACTGTCGGAGGGGCAGTACTGACGGAGCGCCGCACTGTCGGAGGGGCAGTACTGAGGGAGCGCTGCACTGTCGGTGGGGCAGGACTGAGGGAGCGCTGCACTGTCGGAGGGGCAGTACTGAGGGAGTGCTGCACTGTCGGAGGGGCAGTACTGAGGGAGCGCTGCACTGTCGGAGGGGCATTACTGAGGGAGCGCTGCACTGTCGGAGGTGCAGTACTGAGGCAGCAATGCACTGTCGGAGGGGGAGTACTGAGGGAGCGCTGCACTGTCGGAGGGGCAGTACTGAGGGAGTGCTGCACTGTCGGAGGGGCAGTGCTGAGGGAGCGCTGCACTTTCGGAGGGGCAGTACTGAGGGAGCGCTGCACTGTTGGAGGTGCAGTACTGAGGCAGCACTGCACTGTCGGAGGGGCAGTACTGAGGGAGCGCTGCACTGTCGGAGGGGCAGTACTGAGGGAGAGCTGTACTGTCGGAGGGGCAGTACTGAGGGAGCGCTGCACTGTCGGAGCGGCAGTACTGAGGGAGTGCTGCACTGTCGGAGGTACAGTACTGAGGCAGCACTGCACTGTCGGAGGGGCAGTGCTGAGGGAGCGCTGCACTGTCGGAGGGGCAGTACTGAGGGAGCGCCGCACTGTCGGAGGGGCAGTACTGAGGGAGCGCCGCACTGTCGGAGGGTCAGTACTCAGGAAGCGCTGCACTGTCGGAGGGGCAGTACTGAGGGAGCGCTGCACTGTCGGAGGGGCAGTACTGAGGGAGCGCCGCAATGTCGGAGGGTCAGTACTTAGGGACAGCTGCACTGTCGGAGGGGCAGTACTGAGGCAGCACTGCACTGTCGGAGGGGCACTACTGAGGGAGCGCTGCACTGTCGGAGGGGCAGTAGTGAGGGAGCGCTGCACTGTCGGAGGGGCAGTACTGAGGGAGCGCTGCACTGTCGGAGGTGCAGTACTGAGGCAGCACTGCACTGTCGGAGGGGCAGTACTGAGGGAGCGCTGCACTGTCAGAGGGGCAGTACTGAGGGAGTGCTGCACTGTCGGAGGGGCAGTGCTGAGGGAGCGCTGCACGGTCGGAGGGGCAGTACTGAGGGAGCGCTGCACTGTCGGAGGTGCAGTACTGAGGCAGCACTGCACTGTCGGAGGGGCAGTACTGAGGGAGCGCTGCACTGTCGGAGGGACAGTACTGAGGGAGCGCTGCACTGTGGGAGGGGCAGTACTGAGGGAGTGCCGCACTGTCGGAGGATCAGTACTGAGGGAGCGCTGCACTGTCGGAGGGGCAGTAGTGAGGGAGCGCTGCAATTTCGGAGGGGCAGTACTGAGGGAGCGCCGCAAAGTCGGAGGGTCAGTACTTAGGGACAGCTGCACTGTCGGAGGGGCAGTACTGAGGGGGCGCTGCACTGTCGGAGGTGCAGTACTGAGGCAGGACTGCACTGTCGGAGGGGCAGTACTGAAGGAGCGCTGCACTGTCGGAGGGTCAGTACTGAGGGAGCGCTGCACTGTCGGAGGGGCAGTACTGAGGGTGCGCTGCACTGTTGGAGGGGCAGTACTGAGGGAGCGCCGCACTGTCGGAGGGTCAGTACTGAGGGAGCGCTGCACTGTCGGAGGGGCAGTACTGAGGGAGCACTGCACTATCGGAGGGGCAGTACTGAGGCAGCACTGCACTGTCGGGGGGCAGTAATGAGGGAGCGCTGCACTGTCGGAGGGGCAGTACTGAGGGAGCGCTGCACTGTCGGAGGGGCAGTACTGAGGGAGCGCCGCACTGTCGGAGGGTCAGTACTGAGGGAGAGCTGCACTGTCGAAAGTGCAGTACTGAGGCAGCACTGCACTGTCGGAGGGGCAGTACTGAGGGAGCGCTGCACTGTCGGAGGGGCAGTACTGAGGGAGCGCTGCGCTGTCGGAGCTGCAGTACTGAGGCAGCACTGCACTGTTGGAGGGGCAGTACTGAGGGAGCGCTGCACTGTCGGAGGGGCAGTACTGAGGGAGCGCTGCACTGTTGGAGGGTCAGTAGTGAGGGAGAGCTGCATTGTCGGAGGGGCAGTACTGAGGGAGTGCTGCACAGTCGGAGGGGCATTACTGAGGGAGTGCTGCACTGTCGGAGGGGCAGTACTGAGGGAGGGCTGCACTGCCAGAGGGGCAGTACTGAGGGAGTGCTGCACTGTCGGAGGGTCAGTACTGAGGGAGAGCTGCACTGTCGGAGGGGCAGTACTGAGGGAGTGCTGCACTGTTGGAGGGGCAGTACTGAGGCAGCGACGCACTGTCGGAAGGGCAGTACTGAGGCAGCGCTGCACTGTCGGAGGGCCAGTACTGAGGGAGTGCTGCACTGTCGGAGGGCCAGTACTGAGGGAGCACTACACTGTCGGAGGGGCAGTACTGATGGAGCACCGCACTGTCAGAGGGGCAGCACTGCGGGAGTGCTGCACTGTCAGAGGGGCAGTACTGAGGAAGCACCGCACTGTCGGAGGGTCAGTACTGAGGGAGAGCTGCAGTGTCGAAAGTGCAGTACTGAGGCAGCACTGCACTGTCGGAGGGGCAGTACTGAGGGAGCGCTGCACTGTCGGAGGGGCAGTACTGAGGGAGCGCTGTGCTGTCGGAGGTGCAGTAATGAGGCAGCACTGCACTGTTGGAGGGGCAGTACTGAGGGAGCGCTGCACTGTCGGAGGGGCAGTACTGAGGGAGCGCTGCACTGTCGGAGCGGCAGTACTGAGGGAGTGCTGCACTGTCGGAGGGGCAGTACTGAGGGAGCGCTGCACTGTCCGAGCGGCAGTACTGAGGGAGTGCTGCAATGTCGGAGGGGCAGTATTGAGGGAGCGCTGCACTGTTGGAGCGGCTGTACTGAGGGAGCACTGCACTGTCGGAGGTGCAGTACTGAGGCAGCACTGCACTGTCGGAGGGGCAGTACTGAGGGAGCGCCGCACTGTCGGAGGGGCAGTACTGAGGGAGCGCCGCACTGTCGGAGGGTCAGTACTCAGGAAGCGCTGCACTGTCGGAGGGGCAGTACTGAGGGAGCGCTGCACTGTCGGAGGGGCAGTACTGAGGGAGCGCCGCAATGTCGGAGGGTCAGTACTTAGGGACAGCTGCACTGTCGGAGGGGCAGTACTGAGGCAGCACTGCACTGTCGGAGGGGCACTACTGAGGGAGCGCTGCACTGTCGGAGGGGCAGTAGTGAGGGAGCGCTGCACTGTCGGAGGGGCAGTACTGAGGGAGCGCTGCACTGTCGGAGGTGCAGTACTGAGGCAGCACTGCACTGTCGGAGGGGCAGTACTGAGGGAGCGCTGCACTGTCAGAGGGGCAGTACTGAGGGAGTGCTGCACTGTCGGAGGGGCAGTGCTGAGGGAGCGCTGCACGGTCGGAGGGGCAGTACTGAGGGAGCGCTGCACTGTCGGAGGTGCAGTACTGAGGCAGCACTGCGCTGTCGGAGGGGCAGTACTGAGGGAGCGCCGCACTGTCGGAGGGTCAGTACTGAGGGAGAGCTGCACTGTCGAAAGTGCAGTACTGAGGCAGCACTGCACTGTCGGAGGGGCAGTACTGAGGGAGCGCTGCACTGTCGGAGGGGCAGTACTGAGGGAGCGCTGCGCTGTCGGAGCTGCAGTACTGAGGCAGCACTGCACTGTTGGAGGGGCAGTACTGAGGGAGCGCTGCACTGTCGGAGGGGCAGTACTGAGGGAGCGCTGCACTGTTGGAGGGTCAGTAGTGAGGGAGAGCTGCATTGTCGGAGGGGCAGTACTGAGGGAGTGCTGCACAGTCGGAGGGGCATTACTGAGGGAGTGCTGCACTGTCGGAGGGGCAGTACTGAGGGAGGGCTGCACTGCCAGAGGGGCAGTACTGAGGGAGTGCTGCACTGTCGGAGGGTCAGTACTGAGGGAGAGCTGCACTGTCGGAGGGGCAGTACTGAGGGAGTGCTGCACTGTTGGAGGGGCAGTACTGAGGCAGCGACGCACTGTCGGAAGGGCAGTACTGAGGCAGCGCTGCACTGTCGGAGGGCCAGTACTGAGGGAGTGCTGCACTGTCGGAGGGCCAGTACTGAGGGAGCACTACACTGTCGGAGGGGCAGTACTGATGGAGCACCGCACTGTCAGAGGGGCAGCACTGCGGGAGTGCTGCACTGTCAGAGGGGCAGTACTGAGGAAGCACCGCACTGTCGGAGGGTCAGTACTGAGGGAGAGCTGCAGTGTCGAAAGTGCAGTACTGAGGCAGCACTGCACTGTCGGAGGGGCAGTACTGAGGGAGCGCTGCACTGTCGGAGGGGCAGTACTGAGGGAGCGCTGTGCTGTCGGAGGTGCAGTAATGAGGCAGCACTGCACTGTTGGAGGGGCAGTACTGAGGGAGCGCTGCACTGTCGGAGGGGCAGTACTGAGGGAGCGCTGCACTGTCGGAGCGGCAGTACTGAGGGAGTGCTGCACTGTCGGAGGGGCAGTACTGAGGGAGCGCTGCACTGTCCGAGCGGCAGTACTGAGGGAGTGCTGCAATGTCGGAGGGGCAGTATTGAGGGAGCGCTGCACTGTTGGAGCGGCTGTACTGAGGGAGCACTGCACTGTCGGAGGTGCAGTACTGAGGCAGCACTGCACTGTCGGAGGGGCAGTACTGAGGGAGCGCCGCACTGTCGGAGGGGCAGTACTGAGGGAGCGCCGCACTGTCGGAGGGTCAGTACTCAGGAAGCGCTGCACTGTCGGAGGGGCAGTACTGAGGGAGCGCTGCACTGTCGGAGGGGCAGTACTGAGGGAGCGCCGCAATGTCGGAGGGTCAGTACTTAGGGACAGCTGCACTGTCGGAGGGGCAGTACTGAGGCAGCACTGCACTGTCGGAGGGGCACTACTGAGGGAGCGCTGCACTGTCGGAGGGGCAGTAGTGAGGGAGCGCTGCACTGTCGGAGGGGCAGTACTGAGGGAGCGCTGCACTGTCGGAGGTGCAGTACTGAGGCAGCACTGCACTGTCGGAGGGGCAGTACTGAGGGAGCGCTGCACTGTCAGAGGGGCAGTACTGAGGGAGTGCTGCACTGTCGGAGGGGCAGTGCTGAGGGAGCGCTGCACGGTCGGAGGGGCAGTACTGAGGGAGCGCTGCACTGTCGGAGGTGCAGTACTGAGGCAGCACTGCACTGTCGGAGGGGCAGTACTGAGGGAGCGCTGCACTGTCGGAGGGACAGTACTGAGGGAGCGCTGCACTGTGGGAGGGGCAGTACTGAGGGAGTGCCGCACTGTCGGAGGATCAGTACTGAGGGAGCGCTGCACTGTCGGAGGGGCAGTAGTGAGGGAGCGCTGCAATTTCGGAGGGGCAGTACTGAGGGAGCGCCGCAAAGTCGGAGGGTCAGTACTTAGGGACAGCTGCACTGTCGGAGGGGCAGTACTGAGGGGGCGCTGCACTGTCGGAGGTGCAGTACTGAGGCAGGACTGCACTGTCGGAGGGGCAGTACTGAAGGAGCGCTGCACTGTCGGAGGGTCAGTACTGAGGGAGCGCTGCACTGTCGGAGGGGCAGTACTGAGGGTGCGCTGCACTGTTGGAGGGGCAGTACTGAGGGAGCGCCGCACTGTCGGAGGGTCAGTACTGAGGGAGCGCTGCACTGTCGGAGGGGCAGTACTGAGGGAGCACTGCACTATCGGAGGGGCAGTACTGAGGCAGCACTGCACTGTCGGGGGGCAGTAATGAGGGAGCGCTGCACTGTCGGAGGGGCAGTACTGAGGGAGCGCTGCACTGTCGGAGGGGCAGTACTGAGGGAGCGCCGCACTGTCGGAGGGTCAGTACTGAGGGAGAGCTGCACTGTCGAAAGTGCAGTACTGAGGCAGCACTGCACTGTCGGAGGGGCAGTACTGAGGGAGCGCTGCACTGTCGGAGGGGCAGTACTGAGGGAGCGCTGCGCTGTCGGAGCTGCAGTACTGAGGCAGCACTGCACTGTTGGAGGGGCAGTACTGAGGGAGCGCTGCACTGTCGGAGGGGCAGTACTGAGGGAGCGCTGCACTGTTGGAGGGTCAGTAGTGAGGGAGAGCTGCATTGTCGGAGGGGCAGTACTGAGGGAGTGCTGCACAGTCGGAGGGGCATTACTGAGGGAGTGCTGCACTGTCGGAGGGGCAGTACTGAGGGAGGGCTGCACTGCCAGAGGGGCAGTACTGAGGGAGTGCTGCACTGTCGGAGGGTCAGTACTGAGGGAGAGCTGCACTGTCGGAGGGGCAGTACTGAGGGAGTGCTGCACTGTTGGAGGGGCAGTACTGAGGCAGCGACGCACTGTCGGAAGGGCAGTACTGAGGCAGCGCTGCACTGTCGGAGGGCCAGTACTGAGGGAGTGCTGCACTGTCGGAGGGCCAGTACTGAGGGAGCACTACACTGTCGGAGGGGCAGTACTGATGGAGCACCGCACTGTCAGAGGGGCAGCACTGCGGGAGTGCTGCACTGTCAGAGGGGCAGTACTGAGGAAGCACCGCACTGTCGGAGGGTCAGTACTGAGGGAGAGCTGCAGTGTCGAAAGTGCAGTACTGAGGCAGCACTGCACTGTCGGAGGGGCAGTATTGAGGGAGCGCTGCACTGTTGGAGCGGCTGTACTGAGGGAGCACTGCACTGTCGGAGGTGCAGTACTGAGGCAGCACTGCACTGTCGGAGGGGCAGTACTGAGGGAGCGCTGCACTGTCGGAGGGGCAGTACTGAGGGACTGCTGCACTGTCGGAGGGGCAGTACTGAGGGAGCGCTGCACTGTCGGAGCGGCAGTACTGAGGGAGCGCTGCACTGTCGGAGGTGCAGTACTGAGGCAGCACTGCGCTGTCGGAGGGGCAGTACTGAGGGAGCGCTGCACTGTCGGAGGGGCAGTACTGAGGGAGCGCTGCACTGTTGGAGGGGCAGTACTGAAGGAGCGCCGCACTGTCGGAGGCTCAGTACTGAGGGAGCGCTGCACTGTCGGAGGGGCAGTACTGAGGGAGCGCTGCACTGTCGGAGGGGCAGCACTGAGGGAGTGCCGCAAAGTCGGAGGGTCAGTACTTAGGGACAGCTGCACTGTCGGAGGGGCAGTACTGAGGCAGCACTGCACTGTCGGAGGGGCAGTACTGAGGGAGCGCTGCACTGTCGGAGGGGCAGTAGTGAGGGAGCGCTGCACTGTCGGAGGGGCAATACTGAGGGAGCGCTGCACTTTCGGAGGGGCAGTACTGAGGGAGTGCGGCACTGTCAGAGGGGCAGTACTGATGGAGCGCCGCACTGTCGGAGGGGCAGTACTGAGGGAGCGCCGCACTGTCGGAGGTGCAGTACTGAGGGAGCGCTGCACTGTCGGAGGGGCAGTACTGAGGGAGCGCTGCACTGACGGAGGGGAAGTACTGAGGGAGCGCTGCACTGTCGGAGGGGCAGTACTGAGGGAGTGCGGCACTGTCGGAGGGGCAGTACTGAGGGAGCACCGCACTGTTGGAGGGGCAGTACTGATGGAGCACCGCACTGTCAGAGGGGCAGCACTGCGGGAGTGCTGCACTGTCAGAGGGGCAGTACTGAGGAAGCACCGCACTGTCGGAGGGTCAGTACTGAGGGAGAGCTGCAGTGTCGAAAGTGCAGTACTGAGGCAGCACTGCACTGTCGGAGGGGCAGTACTGAGGGAGCGCTGCACTGTCGGAGGGGCAGTACTGAGGGAGCGCTGTGCTGTCGGAGGTGCAGTAATGAGGCAGCACTGCACTGTTGGAGGGGCAGTACTGAGGGAGCGCTGCAATGTCGGAGGGGCAGTACTGAGGGAGCGCTGCACTGTCGGAGCGGCAGTACTGAGGGAGTGCTGCACTGTCGGAGGGGCAGTACTGAGGGAGCACTGCACTGTCCGAGCGGCAGTACTGAGGGAGTGCTGCAATGTCGGAGGGGCAGTATTGAGGGAGCGCTGCACTGTCGGAGCGGCAGTACTGAGGGAGCACTGCACTGTCGGAGGTGCAGTACTGAGGCAGCACTGCACTGTCGGAGGGGCAGTACTGAGGGAGCGCTGCACTGTCGGAGGGGCAGTACTGAGGGAGTGCTGCACTGTCGGAGGGGCAGTACTGAGGGAGCGCTGCACTGTCGGAGCGGCAGTACTGAGGGAGCGCTGCACTGTCGGAGGTGCAGTACTGAGGCAGCACTGCGCTGTCGGAGGGGCAGTACTGAGGGAGCGCTGCACTGTCGGAGGGGCAGTACTGAGGGAGCGCTGCACTGTCGGAGGGGCAGTACTGAGGGAGCGCCGCACTGTCGGAGGGTCAGTACTGAGGGAGCGCTGCACTGTCGGAGGGGCAGTACTGAGGGAGCGCTGCACTGTCGGAGGGGCAGTACTGAGGGAGTGCCGCAATGTCGGAGGGTCAGTACTTAGGGACAGCTGCACTGTCGGAGGGGCAGTACTGAGGCAGCACTGCACTGTCGGAGGGGCAGTACTGAGGGAGCGCTGCACTGTCGGAGGGGCAGTAGTGAGGGAGCGCTGCACTGTCGCAGGGGCAGTACTGAGGGAGCGCTGCACTGTGGGAGGGGCAGTACTGAGGGAGTGCGGCACTGTCGGAGGGGCAGTACTGAGGGAGCGCCGCACTGTCGGAGGGGCAGTACTGAGGGAGCGCCGCACTGTCGGAGGGGCAGTACTGAGGGAGCGCTGCACTGTCGGAGGGGCAGTACTGAGGGAGCGCTGCACTGTCGGAGGGGCAGTACTGAGGGAGCGCTGCACTGTCGGAGGGGCAGTACTGAGGGAGTGCGGCACTGTTGGAGGGGCAGTACTGAGGGAGCGCCGCACTGTTGGAGGGGCAGTACTGAAGGAGCGCCGCACTGTCGGAGGGTCAGTACTGAGGGAGCGCTGCACTGTCGGAGGGGCAGTACTGAGGGAGCGCTGCACTGTCGGAGGGGCAGTACTGAGGGAGTGCCGCAAAGTCGGAGGGTCAGTACTTAGGGACAGCTGCACTGTCGGAGGGGCAGTACTGAGGCAGCACTGCACTGTCGGAGGGGCAGTACTGAGGGAGCGCTGCACTGTCGGAGGGGCAGTAGTGAGGGAGCGCTGCACTGTCGGAGGGGCAGTACTGAGGGAGCGCTGCACTTTCGGAGGGGCAGTACTGAGGGAGTGCGGCACTGTCGGAGGGGCAGTACTGATGGAGCACCGCACTGTCGGAGGGGCAGTACTGAGGGAGCGCCGCACTGTCGGAGGTGCAGTACTGAGGGAGCGCTGCACTGTCGGAGGGGCAGTACTGAGGGAGCGCTGCACTGACGGAGGGGAAGTACTGAGGGAGCGCTGCACTGTCGGAGGGGCAGTACTGAGGGAGTGCGGCACTGTCGGAGGGGCAGTACTGAGGGAGCACCGCACTGTTGGAGGGGCAGTACTGATGGAGCACCGCACTGTCAGAGGGGCAGCACTGCGGGAGTGCTGCACTGTCAGAGGGGCAGTACTGAGGAAGCACCGCACTGTCGGAGGGTCAGTACTGAGGGAGAGCTGCAGTGTCGAAATTGCAGTACTGAGGCAGCACTGCACTGTCGGAGGGGCAGTACTGAGGGAGCGCTGCACTGTCGGAGGGGCAGTACTGAGGGAGCGCTGTGCTGTCGGAGGTGCAGTAATGAGGCAGCACTGCACTGTTGGAGGGGCAGTACTGAGGGAGCGCTGCAATGTCGGAGGGGCAGTACTGAGGGAGCGCTGCACTGTCGGAGCGGCAGTACTGAGGGAGTGCTGCACTGTCGGAGGGGCAGTACTGAGGGAGCACTGCACTGTCCGAGCGGCAGTACTGAGGGAGTGCTGCAATGTCGGAGGGGCAGTATTCAGGGAGCGCTGCACTGTCGGAGCGGCAGTACTGAGGGAGCACTGCACTGTCGGAGGTGCAGTACTGAGGCAGCACTGCACTGTCGGAGGGGCAGTACTGAGGGAGCGCTGCACTGTCGGAGGGGCAGTACTGAGGGAGTGCTGCACTGTCGGAGGGGCAGTACTGAGGGAGCGCTGCACTGTCGGAGCGGCAGTACTGAGGGAGCGCTGCACTGTCGGAGGTGCAGTACTGAGGCAGCACTGCGCTGTCGGAGGGGCAGTACTGAGGGAGCGCTGCACTGTCGGAGGGGCAGTACTGAGGGAGCACTGCACTGTCGGAGGGGCAGTACTGAGGGAGCGCTGCACTGTCGGAGGGACAGTACTGAGGGAGCGCTGCACTGTGGGAGGGGCAGTACTGAGGGAGCGCCGCACTGTCAGAGGGTCAGTACTGAGGGAGCACTGCACTGTCGGAGGGGCAGTACTGAGGGAGCGCTGCACTGTCGGAGGGGCAGTACTGAGGGAGCGCTGCACTGTCGGAGGGTCAGCTGTGAGGGAGAGCTGCACTGTCGGAGGGGCAGTACTGAGGGAGTGCTGCACTATCGGAGGGGCATTACTGATGGAGTGCTGCACTGTCGGTGGGGCAGTACTGAGGGAGTGCCGCACTGCCGGAGGGGCAGTACTGAGGGAGTGCTGCACTGTCGGAGTGCAGTACTGAGGGAGTGCTGCACTGTCGGAGGGACAGTACTGAGGGAGCGCTGCACTGTCGGAGGGGCAGTACTGAGGGAGCGCCGCACTGTCGGAGGGTCAGTACTGAGGGAGCGCTGCACTGTCGGAGGGGCAGTACTGAGGGAGCGCTGCACTGTCGGAGGGGCAGTACTGAGGGAGCGCCGCAATGTCGGAGGGTCAGTACTTAGGGACAGCTGCACTGTCGGAGGGGCAGTACTGAGGCAGCACTGCACTGTCGGAGGGGCAGTACTGAGGGAGCGCTGCACTGTTGGAGGGGCAGTACTGAGGGAGCACCGCACTGTTGGAGGGGCAGCACTGAGGGGGAGCCGCACTGTCGGAGGGGCAGTACTGATAGAGCGCTGCACTGTCGGAGGGGCAGTACTGAGGGAGCGCCGCACTGTCGGAGGGGCAGTACTGAGGGAGCGCTGCACTGTCGGAGGGGCAGTACTGAGGGAGCGCTGCACTGTCGGTGGGGCAGGACTGAGGGAGCGCTGCACTGTCAGAGGGGCAGTACTGAGGGAGTGCTGCACTGTCGGAGGGGCAGTACTGACGGAGCGCTGCACTGTCGGAGGGGCATTACTGAGGGAGCGCTGCACTGTCGGAGGTGCAGTACTGAGGCAGCAATGCACTGTCAGAGGGGGAGTACTGAGGGAGCGCTGCACTGTCGGAGCGGCAGTACTGAGGGAGTGCTGCACTGTCGGAGGGGCAGTACTGAGGGAGCGCTGCACTGTCCGAGCGGCAGTACTGAGGGAGTGCTGCAATGTCGGAGGGGCAGTATTGAGGGAGCGCTGCACTGTCGGAGCGGCAGTACTGAGGGAGCACTGCACTGTCGGAGGTGCAGTACTGAGGCAGCACTGCACTGTCGGAGGGGCAGTACTGAGGGAGCGCTGCACTGTCGGAGAGGCAGTACTGAGGGAGTGCTGCACTGTCGGAGGGGCAGTACTGAGGGAGTGCTGCACTGTCGGAGGGGCAGTACTGAGGGAGCGCTGCACTGTCGGAGGGGCAATACTGAGGGAGCGCTGCACTGTCGGAGGTGCAGTACTGAGGCAGCAATGCACTGTCGGAGGGGGAGTACTGAGGGAGCGCTGCACTGTCGGAGGGGCAGTACTGAGGGAGTGCTGCACTGTCGGAGGGGCAGTACTGAGGGAGCGCTGCACTGTCGGAGGGGCAGTACTGAGGGAGCGCTGCACTGTTGGAGGTGCAGTACTGAGGCAGCACTGCACTGTCGGAGGGGCAGTACTGAGGGAGCGCTGCACTGTCGGAGGGGCAGTACTGAGGGAGTGCTGTACTGTCGGAGGGGCAGTACTGAGGGAGCGCTGCACTGTCGGAGCGGCAGCACTGAGGGAGTGCTGCACTGTCGGAGGTGCAGTACTGAGGCAGCACTGCACTGTCGGAGGGGCAGTGCTGAGGGAGCGCTGCACTGTCGGAGGGGCAGTACTGAGGGAGCGCCGCACTGTCGGACTGGCAGTACTGAGGGAGCGCCGCACTGTCGGAGGGTCAGTACTGAGGGAGCGCTGCACTGTCGGAGGGGCAGTACTGAGGGAGCGCTGCACTGTCGGAGGGGCAGTACTGAGGGAGCGCCGCAATGTCGGAGGGTCAGTACTTAGGGACAGCTGCACTGTCGGAGGGGCAGTACTGAGGCAGCACTGCACTGTCGGAGGGGCACTACTGAGGGAGCGCTGCACTGTCGGAGGGGCAGTAGTGAGGGAGCGCTGCACTGTTGGAGGGGCAGTACTGAGGGAGCGCTGCACTGTCGGAGGTGCAGTACTGAGGCAGCACTGCACTGTCGGAGGGGCAGTACTGAGGGAGCGCTGCACTGTCAGAGGGGCAGTACTGAGGGAGTGCTGCACTGTCGGAGGGGCAGTGCTGAGGGAGCGCTGCACGGTCGGAGGGGCAGTACTGAGGGAGCGCTGCACTGTCGGAGGTGCAGTACTGAGGCAGCACTGCACTGTCGGAGGGGCAGTACTGAGGGAGCGCTGCACTGTCGGAGGGACAGTACTGAGGGAGCGCTGCACTGTGGGAGGGGCAGTACTGAGGGAGCGCCGCACTGTCGGAGGTTCAGTACTGAGGGAGCGCTGCACTGTCGGAGGGGCAGTACTGAGGGAGCGCTGCACTGTCGGAGGGGCAGTACTGAGGGAGCGCTGCACTGTCGGAGGGTCAGCAGTGAGGGAGAGCTGCACTGTCGAAGGGGCAGTACTGAGGGAGTGCTGCACTGTCGGTGGGGCAGTACTGAGGGAGTGCCGCACTGCCGGAGGGGCAGTACTGAGGGAGTGCAGCACTGTCGGAGTGCAGTACTGAGGGAGTGCTGCACTGTCGGAGGGACAGTACTGAGGGAGCGCTGCACTGTCGGAGGGGCAGTACTGAGGGAGCGCCGCACTGTCGGAGGGTCAGTACTGAGGGAGCGCTGCACTGTCGGAGGGGCAGTACTGAGGGAGCGCTGCACTGTCGGAGGGGCAGTACTGAGGGAGCACCGCAATGTCGGAGGGTCAGTACTTAGGGACAGCTGCACTGTCGGAGGGGCAGTACTGAGGCAGCACTGCACTGTTGGAGGGGCAGTACTGAGGGAGCGCTGCACTGTTGGAGGGGCAGTACTGAGGGAGCACCGCACTGTTGGAGGGGCAGCACTGAGGGGGAGCCGCACTGTCGGAGCGGCAGTACTGATAGAGCGCTGCACTGTCGGAGGGGCAGTACTGAGGGAGCGCCGCACTGTCGGAGGGGCAGTACTGAGGGAGCGCTGCACTGTCGGAGGGGCAGTACTGAGGGAGAGCTGCACTGTCGGTGGGGCAGGACTGAGGGAGCGCTGCACTGTCGGAGGGGCAGTACTGAGGGAGTGCTGCACTGTCGGAGGGGCAGTACTGAGGGAGCGCTGCACTGTCGGAGGGGCATTACTGAGGGAGCGCTGCACTGTCGGAGGTGCAGTACTGAGGCAGCAATGCACTGTCGGAGGGGGAGTACTTAGGGAGCGCTGCACTGTCGGAGCGGCAGTACTGAGGGAGTGCTGCACTGTCGGAGGGGCAGTACTGAGGGAGTGCTGCACAGTCCGAGCGGCAGTACTGAGGGAGTGCTGCAATGTCGGAGGTGCAGTATTGAGGGAGCGCTGCACTGTCGGAGCGGCAGTACTGAGGGAGCACTGCACTGTCTGAGGTGCAGTACTGAGGCAGCACTGCACTGTCGGAGGGGCAGTACTGAGGGAGCGCTGCACTGTCGGAGAGGCAGTACTGAGGGAGTGCTGCACTGTCGGAGGGGCAGTACTGAGGGAGCGCTGCACTGTCGGAGTGGCAGTACTGAGGGAGCGCTGCACTGTCGGAGGTGCAGTACTGAGGCAGCACTGCGCTGTCGGAGGGGCAGTACTGAGGGAGCGCTGCACTGTCGGAGGGGCAGTACTGAGGGAGCGCTGCACTGTCGGAGGGGCAGTACTGAGGGAGCGCCGCACTGTCGGAGGGTCAGTACTGAGGGAGTGCTGCACTGTCGGAGGGGCAGTACTGAGGGAGCGCTGCACTGTCGGAGGGGCAGTACTTAGGGTGCGCTGCACTGTCGGAGGGGCAGTAGTGAGGGAGCGCTGCACTGTCGGAGGGGCAGTACTGAGGGAGCGCTGCACTGTGGGAGGGGCAGTACTGAGGGAGTGCGGCACTGTCGGAGGGGCAGTACTGAGGGAGCGCCGCACTGTCGGAGGGGCAGTACTGAGGGAGCGCCGCACTGTCGGAGGGGCAGTACTGAGGGAGCGCTGCACTGTCGGAGGGGCAGTACTGAGGGAGCGCTGCACTGTCGGAGGGGCAGTACTGAGGGAGCGCTGCACTGTCGGAGGGGCAGTACTGAGGGAGTGCGGCACTGTTGGAGGGGCAGTACTGAGGGAGCACCGCACTGTTGGAGGGGCAGCACTGAGGGGGAGCCGCACTGTCAGAGGGGCAGTACTGATAGAGCGCTGCACTGTCGGAGGGGCAGTACTGACGGAGCGCCGCACTGTCGGAGGGGCAGTACTGAGGGAGCGCTGCACTGTCGGTGGGGCAGGACTGAGGGAGCGCTGCACTGTCGGAGGGGCAGTACTGAGGGAGTGCTGCACTGTCGGAGGGGCAGTACTGAGGGAGCGCTGCACTGTTGGAGGGGCATTACTGAGGGAGCGCTGCACTGTCGCAGGTGCAGTACTGAGGCAGCAATGCACTGTCGGAGGGGGAGTACTGAGGGAGCGCTGCACTGTCGGAGGGGCAGTACTGAGGGAGTGCTGCACTGTCGGAGGGGCAGTGCTGAGGGAGCGCTGCACTTTCGGAGGGGCAGTACTGAGGGAGCGCTGCACTGTTGGAGGTGCAGTACTGAGGCAGCACTGCACTGTCGGAGGGGCAGTACTGAGGGAGCGCTGCACTGTCGGAGGGGCAGTACTGAGGGAGAGCTGTACTGTCGGAGGGGCAGTACTGAGGGAGCGCTGCACTGTCGGAGCGGCAGTACTGAGGGAGTGCTGCACTGTCGGAGGTGCAGTACTGAGGCAGCACTGCACTGTCGGAGGGGCAGTGCTGAGGGAGCGCTGCACTGTCGGAGGGGCAGTACTGAGGGAGCGCCGCACTGTCGGAGGGGCAGTACTGAGGGAGCGCCGCACTGTCGGAGGGTCAGTACTCAGGAAGCGCTGCACTGTCGGAGGGGCAGTACTGAGGGAGCGCTGCACTGTCGGAGGGGCAGTACTGAGGGAGCGCCGCAATGTCGGAGGGTCAGTACTTAGGGACAGCTGCACTGTCGGAGGGGCAGTACTGAGGCAGCACTGCACTGTCGGAGGGGCACTACTGAGGGAGCGCTGCACTGTCGGAGGGGCAGTAGTGAGGGAGCGCTGCACTGTCGGAGGGGCAGTACTGAGGGAGCGCTGCACTGTCGGAGGTGCAGTACTGAGGCAGCACTGCACTGTCGGAGGGGCAGTACTGAGGGAGCGCTGCACTGTCAGAGGGGCAGTACTGAGGGAGTGCTGCACTGTCGGAGGGGCAGTGCTGAGGGAGCGCTGCACGGTCGGAGGGGCAGTACTGAGGGAGCGCTGCACTGTCGGAGGTGCAGTACTGAGGCAGCACTGCACTGTCGGAGGGGCAGTACTGAGGGAGCGCTGCACTGTCGGAGGGACAGTACTGAGGGAGCGCTGCACTGTGGGAGGGGCAGTACTGAGGGAGTGCCGCACTGTCGGAGGATCAGTACTGAGGGAGCGCTGCACTGTCGGAGGGGCAGTAGTGAGGGAGCGCTGCAATTTCGGAGGGGCAGTACTGAGGGAGCGCCGCAAAGTCGGAGGGTCAGTACTTAGGGACAGCTGCACTGTCGGAGGGGCAGTACTGAGGGGGCGCTGCACTGTCGGAGGTGCAGTACTGAGGCAGGACTGCACTGTCGGAGGGGCAGTACTGAAGGAGCGCTGCACTGTCGGAGGGTCAGTACTGAGGGAGCGCTGCACTGTCGGAGGGGCAGTACTGAGGGTGCGCTGCACTGTTGGAGGGGCAGTACTGAGGGAGCGCCGCACTGTCGGAGGGTCAGTACTGAGGGAGCGCTGCACTGTCGGAGGGGCAGTACTGAGGGAGCACTGCACTATCGGAGGGGCAGTACTGAGGCAGCACTGCACTGTCGGGGGGCAGTAATGAGGGAGCGCTGCACTGTCGGAGGGGCAGTACTGAGGGAGCGCTGCACTGTCGGAGGGGCAGTACTGAGGGAGCGCCGCACTGTCGGAGGGTCAGTACTGAGGGAGAGCTGCACTGTCGAAAGTGCAGTACTGAGGCAGCACTGCACTGTCGGAGGGGCAGTACTGAGGGAGCGCTGCACTGTCGGAGGGGCAGTACTGAGGGAGCGCTGCGCTGTCGGAGCTGCAGTACTGAGGCAGCACTGCACTGTTGGAGGGGCAGTACTGAGGGAGCGCTGCACTGTCGGAGGGGCAGTACTGAGGGAGCGCTGCACTGTTGGAGGGTCAGTAGTGAGGGAGAGCTGCATTGTCGGAGGGGCAGTACTGAGGGAGTGCTGCACAGTCGGAGGGGCATTACTGAGGGAGTGCTGCACTGTCGGAGGGGCAGTACTGAGGGAGGGCTGCACTGCCAGAGGGGCAGTACTGAGGGAGTGCTGCACTGTCGGAGGGTCAGTACTGAGGGAGAGCTGCACTGTCGGAGGGGCAGTACTGAGGGAGTGCTGCACTGTTGGAGGGGCAGTACTGAGGCAGCGACGCACTGTCGGAAGGGCAGTACTGAGGCAGCGCTGCACTGTCGGAGGGCCAGTACTGAGGGAGTGCTGCACTGTCGGAGGGCCAGTACTGAGGGAGCACTACACTGTCGGAGGGGCAGTACTGATGGAGCACCGCACTGTCAGAGGGGCAGCACTGCGGGAGTGCTGCACTGTCAGAGGGGCAGTACTGAGGAAGCACCGCACTGTCGGAGGGTCAGTACTGAGGGAGAGCTGCAGTGTCGAAAGTGCAGTACTGAGGCAGCACTGCACTGTCGGAGGGGCAGTACTGAGGGAGCGCTGCACTGTCGGAGGGGCAGTACTGAGGGAGCGCTGTGCTGTCGGAGGTGCAGTAATGAGGCAGCACTGCACTGTTGGAGGGGCAGTACTGAGGGAGCGCTGCACTGTCGGAGGGGCAGTACTGAGGGAGCGCTGCACTGTCGGAGCGGCAGTACTGAGGGAGTGCTGCACTGTCGGAGGGGCAGTACTGAGGGAGCGCTGCACTGTCCGAGCGGCAGTACTGAGGGAGTGCTGCAATGTCGGAGGGGCAGTATTGAGGGAGCGCTGCACTGTTGGAGCGGCTGTACTGAGGGAGCACTGCACTGTCGGAGGTGCAGTACTGAGGCAGCACTGCACTGTCGGAGGGGCAGTACTGAGGGAGCGCCGCACTGTCGGAGGGGCAGTACTGAGGGAGCGCCGCACTGTCGGAGGGTCAGTACTCAGGAAGCGCTGCACTGTCGGAGGGGCAGTACTGAGGGAGCGCTGCACTGTCGGAGGGGCAGTACTGAGGGAGCGCCGCAATGTCGGAGGGTCAGTACTTAGGGACAGCTGCACTGTCGGAGGGGCAGTACTGAGGCAGCACTGCACTGTCGGAGGGGCACTACTGAGGGAGCGCTGCACTGTCGGAGGGGCAGTAGTGAGGGAGCGCTGCACTGTCGGAGGGGCAGTACTGAGGGAGCGCTGCACTGTCGGAGGTGCAGTACTGAGGCAGCACTGCACTGTCGGAGGGGCAGTACTGAGGGAGCGCTGCACTGTCAGAGGGGCAGTACTGAGGGAGTGCTGCACTGTCGGAGGGGCAGTGCTGAGGGAGCGCTGCACGGTCGGAGGGGCAGTACTGAGGGAGCGCTGCACTGTCGGAGGTGCAGTACTGAGGCAGCACTGCACTGTCGGAGGGGCAGTACTGAGGGAGCGCTGCACTGTCGGAGGGACAGTACTGAGGGAGCGCTGCACTGTGGGAGGGGCAGTACTGAGGGAGTGCCGCACTGTCGGAGGATCAGTACTGAGGGAGCGCTGCACTGTCGGAGGGGCAGTAGTGAGGGAGCGCTGCAATTTCGGAGGGGCAGTACTGAGGGAGCGCCGCAAAGTCGGAGGGTCAGTACTTAGGGACAGCTGCACTGTCGGAGGGGCAGTACTGAGGGGGCGCTGCACTGTCGGAGGTGCAGTACTGAGGCAGGACTGCACTGTCGGAGGGGCAGTACTGAAGGAGCGCTGCACTGTCGGAGGGTCAGTACTGAGGGAGCGCTGCACTGTCGGAGGGGCAGTACTGAGGGTGCGCTGCACTGTTGGAGGGGCAGTACTGAGGGAGCGCCGCACTGTCGGAGGGTCAGTACTGAGGGAGCGCTGCACTGTCGGAGGGGCAGTACTGAGGGAGCACTGCACTATCGGAGGGGCAGTACTGAGGCAGCACTGCACTGTCGGGGGGCAGTAATGAGGGAGCGCTGCACTGTCGGAGGGGCAGTACTGAGGGAGCGCTGCACTGTCGGAGGGGCAGTACTGAGGGAGCGCCGCACTGTCGGAGGGTCAGTACTGAGGGAGAGCTGCACTGTCGAAAGTGCAGTACTGAGGCAGCACTGCACTGTCGGAGGGGCAGTACTGAGGGAGCGCTGCACTGTCGGAGGGGCAGTACTGAGGGAGCGCTGCGCTGTCGGAGCTGCAGTACTGAGGCAGCACTGCACTGTTGGAGGGGCAGTACTGAGGGAGCGCTGCACTGTCGGAGGGGCAGTACTGAGGGAGCGCTGCACTGTTGGAGGGTCAGTAGTGAGGGAGAGCTGCATTGTCGGAGGGGCAGTACTGAGGGAGTGCTGCACAGTCGGAGGGGCATTACTGAGGGAGTGCTGCACTGTCGGAGGGGCAGTACTGAGGGAGGGCTGCACTGCCAGAGGGGCAGTACTGAGGGAGTGCTGCACTGTCGGAGGGTCAGTACTGAGGGAGAGCTGCACTGTCGGAGGGGCAGTACTGAGGGAGTGCTGCACTGTTGGAGGGGCAGTACTGAGGCAGCGACGCACTGTCGGAAGGGCAGTACTGAGGCAGCGCTGCACTGTCGGAGGGCCAGTACTGAGGGAGTGCTGCACTGTCGGAGGGCCAGTACTGAGGGAGCACTACACTGTCGGAGGGGCAGTACTGATGGAGCACCGCACTGTCAGAGGGGCAGCACTGCGGGAGTGCTGCACTGTCAGAGGGGCAGTACTGAGGAAGCACCGCACTGTCGGAGGGTCAGTACTGAGGGAGAGCTGCAGTGTCGAAAGTGCAGTACTGAGGCAGCACTGCACTGTCGGAGGGGCAGTACTGAGGGAGCGCTGCACTGTCGGAGGGGCAGTACTGAGGGAGCGCTGTGCTGTCGGAGGTGCAGTAATGAGGCAGCACTGCACTGTTGGAGGGGCAGTACTGAGGGAGCGCTGCACTGTCGGAGGGGCAGTACTGAGGGAGCGCTGCACTGTCGGAGCGGCAGTACTGAGGGAGTGCTGCACTGTCGGAGGGGCAGTACTGAGGGAGCGCTGCACTGTCCGAGCGGCAGTACTGAGGGAGTGCTGCAATGTCGGAGGGGCAGTATTGAGGGAGCGCTGCACTGTTGGAGCGGCTGTACTGAGGGAGCACTGCACTGTCGGAGGTGCAGTACTGAGGCAGCACTGCACTGTCGGAGGGGCAGTACTGAGGGAGCGCTGCACTGTCGGAGGGGCAGTACTGAGGGAGTGCTGCACTGTCGGAGGGGCAGTACTGAGGGAGCGCTGCACTGTCGGAGCGGCAGTACTGAGGGAGCGCTGCACTGTCGGAGGTGCAGTACTGAGGCAGCACTGCGCTGTCGGAGGGGCAGTACTGAGGGAGCGCTGCACTGTCGGAGGGGCAGTACTGAGGGAGCGCTGCACTGTTGGAGGGGCAGTACTGAAGGAGCGCCGCACTGTCGGAGGCTCAGTACTGAGGGAGCGCTGCACTGTCGGAGGGGCAGTACTGAGGGAGCGCTGCACTGTCGGAGGGGCAGCACTGAGGGAGTGCCGCAAAGTCGGAGGGTCAGTACTTAGGGACAGCTGCACTGTCGGAGGGGCAGTACTGAGGCAGCACTGCACTGTCGGAGGGGCAGTACTGAGGGAGCGCTGCACTGTCGGAGGGGCAGTAGTGAGGGAGCGCTGCACTGTCGGAGGGGCAATACTGAGGGAGCGCTGCACTTTCGGAGGGGCAGTACTGAGGGAGTGCGGCACTGTCGGAGGGGCAGTACTGATGGAGCGCCGCACTGTCGGAGGGGCAGTACTGAGGGAGCGCCGCACTGTCGGAGGTGCAGTACTGAGGGAGCGCTGCACTGTCGGAGGGGCAGTACTGAGGGAGCGCTGCACTGACGGAGGGGAAGTACTGAGGGAGCGCTGCACTGTCGGAGGGGCAGTACTGAGGGAGTGCGGCACTGTCGGAGGGGCAGTACTGAGGGAGCACCGCACTGTTGGAGGGGCAGTACTGATGGAGCACCGCACTGTCAGAGGGGCAGCACTGCGGGAGTGCTGCACTGTCAGAGGGGCAGTACTGAGGAAGCACCGCACTGTCGGAGGGTCAGTACTGAGGGAGAGCTGCAGTGTCGAAAGTGCAGTACTGAGGCAGCACTGCACTGTCGGAGGGGCAGTACTGAGGGAGCGCTGCACTGTCGGAGGGGCAGTACTGAGGGAGCGCTGTGCTGTCGGAGGTGCAGTAATGAGGCAGCACTGCACTGTTGGAGGGGCAGTACTGAGGGAGCGCTGCAATGTCGGAGGGGCAGTACTGAGGGAGCGCTGCACTGTCGGAGCGGCAGTACTGAGGGAGTGCTGCACTGTCGGAGGGGCAGTACTGAGGGAGCACTGCACTGTCCGAGCGGCAGTACTGAGGGAGTGCTGCAATGTCGGAGGGGCAGTATTGAGGGAGCGCTGCACTGTCGGAGCGGCAGTACTGAGGGAGCACTGCACTGTCGGAGGTGCAGTACTGAGGCAGCACTGCACTGTCGGAGGGGCAGTACTGAGGGAGCGCTGCACTGTCGGAGGGGCAGTACTGAGGGAGTGCTGCACTGTCGGAGGGGCAGTACTGAGGGAGCGCTGCACTGTCGGAGCGGCAGTACTGAGGGAGCGCTGCACTGTCGGAGGTGCAGTACTGAGGCAGCACTGCGCTGTCGGAGGGGCAGTACTGAGGGAGCGCTGCACTGTCGGAGGGGCAGTACTGAGGGAGCGCTGCACTGTCGGAGGGGCAGTACTGAGGGAGCGCCGCACTGTCGGAGGGTCAGTACTGAGGGAGCGCTGCACTGTCGGAGGGGCAGTACTGAGGGAGCGCTGCACTGTCGGAGGGGCAGTACTGAGGGAGTGCCGCAATGTCGGAGGGTCAGTACTTAGGGACAGCTGCACTGTCGGAGGGGCAGTACTGAGGCAGCACTGCACTGTCGGAGGGGCAGTACTGAGGGAGCGCTGCACTGTCGGAGGGGCAGTAGTGAGGGAGCGCTGCACTGTCGCAGGGGCAGTACTGAGGGAGCGCTGCACTGTGGGAGGGGCAGTACTGAGGGAGTGCGGCACTGTCGGAGGGGCAGTACTGAGGGAGCGCCGCACTGTCGGAGGGGCAGTACTGAGGGAGCGCCGCACTGTCGGAGGGGCAGTACTGAGGGAGCGCTGCACTGTCGGAGGGGCAGTACTGAGGGAGCGCTGCACTGTCGGAGGGGCAGTACTGAGGGAGCGCTGCACTGTCGGAGGGGCAGTACTGAGGGAGTGCGGCACTGTTGGAGGGGCAGTACTGAGGGAGCGCCGCACTGTTGGAGGGGCAGTACTGAAGGAGCGCCGCACTGTCGGAGGGTCAGTACTGAGGGAGCGCTGCACTGTCGGAGGGGCAGTACTGAGGGAGCGCTGCACTGTCGGAGGGGCAGTACTGAGGGAGTGCCGCAAAGTCGGAGGGTCAGTACTTAGGGACAGCTGCACTGTCGGAGGGGCAGTACTGAGGCAGCACTGCACTGTCGGAGGGGCAGTACTGAGGGAGCGCTGCACTGTCGGAGGGGCAGTAGTGAGGGAGCGCTGCACTGTCGGAGGGGCAGTACTGAGGGAGCGCTGCACTTTCGGAGGGGCAGTACTGAGGGAGTGCGGCACTGTCGGAGGGGCAGTACTGATGGAGCACCGCACTGTCGGAGGGGCAGTACTGAGGGAGCGCCGCACTGTCGGAGGTGCAGTACTGAGGGAGCGCTGCACTGTCGGAGGGGCAGTACTGAGGGAGCGCTGCACTGACGGAGGGGAAGTACTGAGGGAGCGCTGCACTGTCGGAGGGGCAGTACTGAGGGAGTGCGGCACTGTCGGAGGGGCAGTACTGAGGGAGCACCGCACTGTTGGAGGGGCAGTACTGATGGAGCACCGCACTGTCAGAGGGGCAGCACTGCGGGAGTGCTGCACTGTCAGAGGGGCAGTACTGAGGAAGCACCGCACTGTCGGAGGGTCAGTACTGAGGGAGAGCTGCAGTGTCGAAATTGCAGTACTGAGGCAGCACTGCACTGTCGGAGGGGCAGTACTGAGGGAGCGCTGCACTGTCGGAGGGGCAGTACTGAGGGAGCGCTGTGCTGTCGGAGGTGCAGTAATGAGGCAGCACTGCACTGTTGGAGGGGCAGTACTGAGGGAGCGCTGCAATGTCGGAGGGGCAGTACTGAGGGAGCGCTGCACTGTCGGAGCGGCAGTACTGAGGGAGTGCTGCACTGTCGGAGGGGCAGTACTGAGGGAGCACTGCACTGTCCGAGCGGCAGTACTGAGGGAGTGCTGCAATGTCGGAGGGGCAGTATTCAGGGAGCGCTGCACTGTCGGAGCGGCAGTACTGAGGGAGCACTGCACTGTCGGAGGTGCAGTACTGAGGCAGCACTGCACTGTCGGAGGGGCAGTACTGAGGGAGCGCTGCACTGTCGGAGGGGCAGTACTGAGGGAGTGCTGCACTGTCGGAGGGGCAGTACTGAGGGAGCGCTGCACTGTCGGAGCGGCAGTACTGAGGGAGCGCTGCACTGTCGGAGGTGCAGTACTGAGGCAGCACTGCGCTGTCGGAGGGGCAGTACTGAGGGAGCGCTGCACTGTCGGAGGGGCAGTACTGAGGGAGCGCTGCACTGTCGGAGGGGCAGTACTGAGGGAGCGCCGCACTGTCGGAGGGTCAGTACTGAGGGAGCGCTGCACTGTCGGAGGGGCAGTACTGAGGGAGCGCTGCACTGTCGGAGGGGCAGTACTGAGGGAGTGCCGCAATGTCGGAGGGTCAGTACTTAGGGACAGCTGCACTGTCGGAGGGGCAGTACTGAGGCAGCACTGCACTGTCGGAGGGGCAGTACTGAGGGAGCGCTGCACTGTCGGAGGGGCAGTAGTGAGGGAGCGCTGCACTGTCGGAGGGGCAGTACTGAGGGAGTGCGGCACTGTCGGAGGGGCAGTACTGAGGGAGCGCCGCACTGTCAGAGGGGCAGTACTGAGGGAGCGCCGCACTGTCGGAGGGGCAGTACTGAGGGAGCGCTGCACTGTCGGAGGGGCAGTACTGAGGGAGCGCTGCACTGTCGGAGGGGCAGTACTGAGGGAGCGCTGCACTGTCGGAGGGGCAGTACTGAGGGAGTGCGGCACTGTTGGAGGGGCAGTACTGAGGGAGCACCGCACTGTTGGAGGGGCAGCACTGAGGGGGAGCCGCACTGTTGGAGGGGCAGTACTGATAGAGCGCTGCACTGTCGGAGGGGCAGTACTGAGGGAGCGCCGCACTGTCGGAGGGGCAGTACTGAGGGAGCGCTGCACTGTCGGAGGGGCAGTACTGAGGGAGCGCTGCACTGTCAGTGGGGCAGGACTGAGGGAGCGCTGCACTGTCAGAGGGGCAGTACTGAGGGAGTGCTGCACTGTCGGAGGGGCAGTACTGAGGGAGCGCTGCACTGTCGGAGGGGCATTACTGAGGGAGCGCTGCACTGTCGGAGGTGCAGTACTGAGGCAGCAATGCACTGTCGGAGGGGGAGTACTGAGGGAGCGCTGCACTGTCGGAGGGGCAGTACAGAGGGAGTGCTGCACTGTCGGAGGGGCAGTACTGAGGGAGCGCTGCACTGTCGGAGGGGCAGTACTGAGGGAGCGCTGCACTGTCGGAGGGGCAGTACTGAGGGAGTGCTGCACTGTCGGAGGGGCAGTACTGAGGGAGCGCTGCACTGTCGGAGCGGCAGTGCTGAGGGAGCGCTGCACTGTCGGAGGGGCAGTACTGAGGCAGAACTGCACTGTCGGAGGGGCAGTACTGAGGGAGCGCTGCACAGTCGGAGGGGCAGCACTGAGGGAGCGCTGCACTGTCGGAGGGGCAGTACTGAGGGAGCACTGCACTGTCGGAGGGGCAGTACTGAGGGAGCGCTGCACTGTCGAAGGGGCAGTACTGAGGCAGCACTGCGCTGTCAGAGGGGCAGTACTGAGGAAGCGCCGCACTGTCGGAGGGTCAGTACTGAGGGAGAGCTGCACTGTCGAAAGTGCAGTACTGAGGCAGCACTGCACTGTCGGAGGGGCAGTACTGAGGGAGCGCTGCACTGTCGGAGGGGCAGTACTGAGGGAGCGCTGCACTGTCGGAGGTGCAGTACTGAGGCAGCACTGCACTGTTGGAGGGGCAGTACTGAGGGAGCGCTGCACTGTCGGAGGGGCAGTACTGAGGGAGCGCTGCACTGTTGGAGGGTCAGTAGTGAGGGAGAGCTGCATTGTCGGAGGGGCAGTACTGAGGGAGTGCTGCACTGTCGGAGGGGCATTACTGAGGGAGTGCTGCACTGTCGGAGGGGCAGTACTGAGGGAGGGCTGCACTGCCAGAGGGGCAGTACTGAGGGAGTGCTGCACTGTCGGAGTGGCAGTACTGAGGGAGTGCTGCACTGTCGGAGGGGCAGTACTGAGGGAGCGCTGCACTGTTGGAGGGTCAGTAGTGAGGGAGAGCTGCATTGTCGGAGGGGCAGTACTGAGGGAGTGCTGCACTGTCGGAGGGGCATTACTGAGGGAGTGCTGCACTGTCGGAGGGGCAGTACTGAGGGAGGGCTGCACTGCCAGAGGGGCAGTACTGAGGGAGTGCTGCACTGTCGGAGTGGCAGTACTGAGGGAGTGCTGCACTGTCGGAGGGTCAGTACTGAGGGAGAGCTGCACTGTCGGAGGGGCAGTACTGAGGGAGTGCTGCACTGTCGGAGGGGCATTACTGAGGGAGTGCTGCACTGTCGGAGGGGCAGTACTGAGGGAGGGCTGCACTGCCAGAGGGGCAGTACTGAGGGAGTGCTGCACTGTCGGAGGGTCAGTACTGAGGGAGAGCTGCACTGTCGGAGTGGCAGTACTGAGGGAGTGCTGCACTGTCGGAGGGGCAGTACTGAGGCAGCGACGCACTGTCGGAAGGGCAGTACTGAGGCAGCGCTGCACTGTCGGAGGGCCAGTACTGAGGGAGTGCTGCACTGTCGGAGGGCCAGTACTGAGGGAGCACTACACTGTCGGAGGGGCAGTACTGATGGAGCACCGCACTGTCAGAGGGGCAGCACTGCGGGAGTGCTGCACTGTCAGAGGGGCAGTACTGAGGAAGCACCGCACTGTCGGAGGGTCAGTACTGAGGGAGCGCTGTGCTGTCGGAGGTGCAGTAATGAGGCAGCACTGCACTGTTGGAGGGGCAGTACTGAGGGAGCGCTGCACTGTCGGAGGGGCAGTACTGAGGGAGCGCTGCACTGTCGGAGCGGCAGTACTGAGGGAGTGCTGCACTGTCGGAGGGGCAGTACTGAGGGAGCGCTGCACTGTCCGAGCGGCAGTACTGAGGGAGTGCTGCAATGTCGGAGGGGCAGTATTGAGGGAGCGCTGCACTGTCGGAGCGGCAGTACTGAGGGAGCACTATACTGTCGGAGGTGCAGTACTGAGGCAGCACTGCACTGTCGGAGGGGCAGTACTGAGGGAGCCCTGCACTGTCGGAGGGGCAGTACTGAGGGAGTGCTGCACTGTCGGAGGGGCAGTACTGAGGGAGCGCTGCACTGTCGGAGCGGCAGTACTGAGGGAGCGCTGCACTGTCGGAGGTGCAGTACTGAGGCAGCACTGCGCTGTCGGAGGGGCAGTACTGAGGGTGCGCTGCACTGTCGGAGTGGCAGTACTGAGGGAGCGCTGCACTGTTGGAGGGGCAGTACTGAAGGGGCGCCGCACTGTCGGAGGGTCAGTACTGAGGGAGCGCTGCACTGTCGGAGGGGCAGTACTGAGGGAGCGCTGCACTGTCGGAGGGGCAGTACGGAGGGAGCGCCGTACTGTCGGAGGTGCAGTACTGAGGGAGCGCTGCACTGTCGGAGGGGCAGTACTGAGGGAGCGCTGCACTGTCGGAGGGGAAGTACAGAGGGAGCGCTGCACTGTCGGAGGGGCAGCACTGAGGGAGTGCGGCACTGTCGGAGGGGCAGTACTGAGGGAGCACCGCACTGTTGGAGGGGCAGTACTGATGGAGCACCGCACTGTCAGAGGGGCAGCACTGCGGGAGTGCTGCACTGTCAGAGGGGCAGTACTGAGGAAGCACCGCACTGTCGGAGGGTCAGTACTGAGGGAGAGCTGCAGTGTCGAAAGTGCAGTACTGAGGCAGCACTGCACTGTCGGAGGGGCAGTACTGAGGGAGCGCTGCACTGTTGGAGGGGCAGTACTGAGGGAGCGCTGTGCTGTCGGAGGTGCAGTAATGAGGCAGCACTGCACTGTTGGAGGGGCAGTACTGAGGGAGCGCTGCAATGTCGGAGGGGCAGTACTGAGGGAGTGCTGCACTGTCAGAGGGGCAGTACTGAGGGAGCGCTGCACTGTCCGAGCGGCAGTACTGAGGGAGTGCTGCACTGTCGGAGGGGCAGTATTGAGGGAGCGCTGCACTGTCGGAGCGGCAGTACTGAGGGAGCGCTGCACTGTCGGAGGTGCAGTACTGAGGCAGCACTGCGCTGTTGGAGGGGCAGTACTGAGGGAGCGCTGCACTGTCGGAGGGGCAGTACTGAGGGAGCGCTGCACTGTCGGAGGGGCAGTACTGAGGGAGCGCCGCACTGTCGGAGGGTCAGTACTGAGGGAGCGCTGCACTGTCGGAGGGGCAGTACTGAGGGAGCGCTGCACTGTCGGAGGGGCAGTACTGAGGGAGTGCGGCACTGTTGGAGGGGCAGTACTGAGGGAGCACCGCACTGTTGGAGGGGCAGCACTGAGGGGGAGCCGCACTGTTGGAGGGGCAGTACTGATAGAGCGCTGCACTGTCGGAGGGGCAGTACTGAGGGAGCGCCGCACTGTCGGAGGGGCAGTACTGAGGGAGCGCTGCACTGTCGGAGGGGCAGTACTGAGGGAGCGCTGCACTGTCGGTGGGGCAGGACTGAGGGAGCGCTGCACTGTCGGAGGGGCAGTACTGAGGGAGTGCTGCACTGTCGGAGGGGCAGTACTGAGGGAGCGCTGCACTGTCGGAGGGGCATTACTGAGGGAGCGCTGCACTGTCGGAGGTGCAGTACTGAGGCAGCAATGCACTGTCGGAGGGGGAGTACTGAGGGAGCGCTGCACTGTCGGAGGGGCAGTACAGAGGGAGTGCTGCACTGTCGGAGGGGCAGTACTGAGGGAGCGCTGCACTGTCGGAGGGGCAGTACTGAGGGAGCGCTGCACTGTCGGAGGGGCAGTACTGAGGGAGTGCTGCACAGTCGGAGGGGCAGTACTGAGGGAGCACTGCACTGTCGGAGCGGCAGTGCTGAGGGAGCGCTGCACTGTCGGAGGGGCAGTACTGAGGCAGCACTGCACTGTCGGAGGGGCAGTACTGAGGGAGCACTGCACTGTCGGAGGTGCAGTACTGAGGCAGCACTGCACTGTCGGAGGGGCAGTACTGAGGGAGCGCTGCACTGTCGGAGGGGCAGTACTGAGGGAGTGCTGCACTGTCGGAGGGGCAGTACTGAGGGAGCGCTGCACTGTCGGAGCGGCAGTACTGAGGGAGCGCTGCACTGTCGGAGGTGCAGTACTGAGGCAGCACTGCGCTGTTGGAGGGGCAGTACTGAGGGAGCGCAGCACTGTCGGAGGGGCAGTACTGAGGGAGCGCTGCACTGTCGGAGGGGCAGTACTGAGGGAGCGCCGCACTGTCGGAGGGTCAGTACTGAGGGAGCGCTGCACTGTCGGAGGGGCAGTACTGAGGGAGCGCTGCACTGTCGGAGGGGCAGTACTGAGGGAGTGCGGCACTGTTGGAGGGGCAGTACTGAGGGAGCACCGCACTGTTGGAGGGGCAGCACTGAGGGGGAGCCGCACTGTTGGAGGGGCAGTACTGATAGAGCGCTGCACTGTCGGAGGGGCAGTACTGAGGGAGCGCCGCACTGTCGGAGGGGCAGTACTGAGGGAGCGCTGCACTGTCGGAGTGGCAGTACTGAGGGAGCGCTGCACTGTCGGTGGGGCAGGACTGAGGGAGCGCTGCACTGTCGGAGGTGCAGTACTGAGGGAGTGCTGCACTGTCGGAGGGGCAGTACTGAGGGAGCGCTGCACTGTTGGAGGGGCATTACTGAGGGAGCGCTGCACTGTCGGAGGTGCAGTACTGAGGCAGCAATGCACTGTCGGAGGGGGAGTACTGAGGGAGCGCTGCACTGTCGGAGGGGCAGTACAGAGGGAGTGCTGCACTGTCGGAGGGGCAGTACTGAGGGAGCGCTGCACTGTCGGAGGGGCAGTACTGAGGGAGCGCTGCACTGTCGGAGGGGCAGTACTGAGGGAGTGCTGCACAGTCGGTGGGGCAGTACTGAGGGAGCACTGCACTGTCGGAGCGGCAGTGCTGAGGGAGCGCTGCACTGTCGGAGGGGCAGTACTGAGGCAGCACTGCACTGTCGGAGGGGCAGTACTGAGGGAGCGCTGCTCAGTCGGAGGTGCAGCACTGAGGGAGCGCTGCACTGTCGGAGGGGCAGTACTGAGGGAGCACTGCACTGTCAGAGGGGCAGTACTGAGGGAGCGCTGCACTGTCGGAGGGGCAGTACTGAGGCAGCACTGCCCTGTCAGAGGGGCAGTACTGAGGAAGCGCCGCACTGTCGGAGGGTCAGTACTGAGGGAGAGCTGCACTGTCGAAAGTGCAGTACTGAGGCAGCACTGCACTGTCGGAGGGGCAGTACTGAGGGAGCGCTGCACTGTCGGAGGGGCAGTACTGAAGGAGCGCTGCGCTGTCGGAGGTGCAGTACTGAGGCAGCACTGCACTGTTGGAGGGGCAGTACTGAGGGAGCGCTGCACTGTCGGAGGGGCAGTACTGAGGGAGCGCTGCACTGTTGGAGGGTCAGTAGTGAGGGAGAGCTGCATTGTCGGAGGGGCAGTACTGAGGGAGTGCTGCACTGTCGTAGGGGCATTACTGAGGGAGTGCTGCACTGTCGGAGGGGCAGTACTGAGGGAGGGCTGCACTGCCAGAGGGGCAGTACTGAGGGAGTGCTGCACTGTCGGAGTGGCAGTACTGTGGGAGTGCTGCACTGTCGGAGGGTCAGTACTGAGGGAGAGCTGCACTGTCGGAGGGGCAGTACTGAGGGAGTGCTGCACTGTCGGAGGGGCAGCACTGAGGGAGTGCCGCACTGTCGGAGGGGCAGTACTGAGGCAGCGACGCACTGTCGGAAGGGCAGTACTGAGGCAGCGCTGCACTGTCGGAGGGCCAGTACTGAGGGAGTGCTGCACTGTCGGAGGGCCAGTACTGAGGGGGCACCACACTGTCGGAGGGGCAGTACTGATGGAGCACCGCACTGTCAGAGGGGCAGCACTGCGGGAGTGCTGCACTGTCAGAGGGGCAGTACTGAGGAAGCGCCGCACTGTCGGAGGGTCAGTACTGAGGGAGAGCTGCAGTGTCGAATGTGCAGTACTGAGGCAGCACTGCACTGTTGGAGGGGCAGTACTGAGGGAGCGCTGCACTGTCGGAGGGGCAGTACTGAGGGAGCGCTGTGCTGTCGGAGGTGCAGTAATGAGGCAGCACTGCACTGTTGGAGGGGCAGTACTGAGGGAGCGCTGCACTGTCGGAGGGGCAGTACTGAGGGAGCGCTGCACTGTCGGAGCGGCAGTACTGAGGGAGTGCTGCACTGTCGGAGGGGCAGTACTGAGGGAGCGCTGCACTGTCCAAGCGGCAGTACTGAGGGAGTGCTGCAATGTCGGAGGGGCAGTATTGAGGGAGCGCTGCACTGTCGGAGCGGCAGTACTGAGGGAGCACTGCACTATCGGAGGTGCAGTACTGAGGCAGCACTGCACTGTCGGAGGGGCATTACTGAGGGAGCGCTGCACTGCCGGAGGGGCAGTACTGAGGGAGTGCTGCACTGTTGGAGGGGCAGTACTGAGGGAGCGCTGCACTGTCGGAGCGGCAGTACTGAGGGAGCGCTGCACTGTCAGAGGTGCAGTACTGAGGCAGCACTGCGCTGTCGGAGGGGCATTACTGAGGGAGCGCTGCACTGTCGGAGGGGCAGTACTGAGGGAGCGCTGCACTGTCAGAGGGGCAGTACTGAAGGAGCGCCGCACTGTCGGAGGGTCAGTACTGAGGGAGCGCTGCACTGTCGGAGGGGCTGTACTGAGGGAGCGCTGCACTGTCGGAGGGGCAGTACTGAGGGAGTGCTGCAATGTCGGAGGGTCAGTTGTTAGGGACAGCTGCACTGTCGGAGGGGCAGTACTGAGGCAGCACTGCACTGTCGGAGGGGCAGTACTGAGGGAGCGCTGCACTGTCGGAGGGGCAGTAGTGAGGGAGCGCTGCACTGTCGGAGGGGCAGTACTGAGGGAGCGCTGCACTGTCGGAGGGGCAGTACTGAGGGAGTGCGGCACTGTCGGAGGGGCAGTACTGAGGGAGCGCCGCACTGTCGGAGGGGCAGTACTGAGGGAGCGCCGCACTGTCGGAGGTGCAGTACTGAGGGAGCGCTGCACTGTCGGAGGGGCAGTACTGAGGGAGCGCTGCACTGTCGGAGGGGCAGTACTGAGGGAGCGCTGCACTGTCGGAGGGGCAGTACTGAGGGAGTGCGGCACTGTCGGAGGGGCAGTACTGAGGGAGCACCGCACTGTTGGAGGGGCAGTACTGATGGAGCACCGCTCTGTCAGAGGGGCAGCACTACGGGAGTGCTGCACTGTCAGAGGGGCAGTACTGAGGAAGCGCCGCACTGTCGGAGGGTCAGTACTGAGGGAGAGATGCAGTGTCGAAAGTGCAGTACTGAGGCAGCACTGCACTGTCGGAGGGGCAGTACTGAGGGAGCGCTGCACTGTCGGAGGGGCAGTACTGAGGGAGCGCTGTGCTGTCGGAGGTGCAGTAATGAGGCAGCACTGCACTGTTGGAGGGGCAGTACTGAGGGAGCGCTGCACTGTCGGAGGGGCAGTACTGAGGGAGCGCTGCACTGTCGGAGCGGCAGTACTGAGGGAGTGCTGCACTGTCGGAGGGGCAGTACTGAGGGAGCGCTGCACTGTCCGAGCGTCAGTACTAAGGGAGTGCTGCAATGTCGGAGGGGCAGTATTGAGGGAGCGCTGCACTGTCGGAGCGGCAGTACTGAGGGAGCACTGCACTGCCGGAGGTGCAGTACTGAGGCAGCACTGCACTGTCGGAGGGGCAGTACTGATGGAGCGCTGCACGGTCGGAGGTGCAGTACTGAGGGAGTGCTGCACTGTCGGAGGGGCAGTACTGAGGGAGCGCTGCACTGTCGGAGCAGCAGTGCTGAGGGATCGCTGCACTGTCGGAGGTGCAGTACTGAGGCAGCACTGCGCTGTCGGAGGGGCAGTACTGAGGGAGCGCTGCACTGTCGGAGGGGCAGTACTGAGGGAGCGCTGCACTGTCGGAGGGGCAGTACTGAGGGAGCGCCGCACTGTCGGAGGGTCAGTACTGAGGGAGCGCTGCACTGTCGGAGGGGCAGTACTGAGGGAGCGCTGCACTGTCGGAGGGGCAGTACCGAGGGAGTGCCGCAATGTCGGAGGGTCAGTACTTAGGGACAGCTGCACTGTCGGAGGGGCAGTACTGAGGCAGCACTGCACTGTCGGAGGGGCAGTACTGAGGGAGCACTGCACTGTCGGAGGGGCAGTACTGAGGGAGCGCTGCACTGTGGGAGGGGCAGTACTGAGGGAGTGCGGCACTGTCGGAGGGGCAGTACTGAGGGAGCGCCGCACTGTCGGAGGGGCAGTACTGAGGGAGCGCCGCACTGTCGGAGGGGCAGTACTGAGGGAGCGCCGCACTGTCGGAGGGGCAGTACTGAGGGAGCGCTGCACTGTCGGAGGGGCAGTACTGAGGGAGCGCTGCACTGTCGGAGGGGCAGTACTGAGGGAGTGCGGCACTGTTGGAGGGGCAGTACTGAGGGAGCACCACACTGTTGGAGGGGCAGCACTGAGGGGGAGCCGCACTGTCGGAGGGGCAGTACTGATAGAGCGCTGCACTGTCGGAGGGGCAGTACTGAGGGAGCGCCGCACTGTCGGAGGGGCAGTACTGAGGGAGCGCTGCACTGTCGGAGGGGCAGTACTGAGGGAGCGCTGCACTGTCGGTGGGGCAGGACTGAGGGAGCGCTGCACTGTCGGAGGGGCATTACTGAGGGAGTGCTGCACTGTCGGAGGGGCAGTACTGAGGGAGCGCTGCACTGTCGGAGGGGCATTACTGAGGGAGCGCTGCACTGTCGGAGGTGCAGTACTGAGGCAGCAATGCACTGTCGGAGGGGGAGTACTGAGGGAGCGCTGCACTGTCGGCGGGGCAGTACTGAGGGAGTGCTGCACTGTCGGAGGGGCAGTACTGAGGGAGCGCTGCACTGTCGGAGGGGCAGTACTGAGGGAGCGCTGCGCTGTTGGAGGTGCAGTACTGAGGCAGCACTGCACTGTCGGAGGGGCAGTACTGAGGGAGCGCTGCACTGTCGGAGGGGCAGTACTGAGGGAGCGCTGCACTGTCGGAGGGGCAGTACTGAGGGAGCGCTGCACTGTCGGAGGGGCAGTACTGAGGGAGCGCTGTGCTGTCGGAGGTGCAGTAATGAGGCAGCACTGCACTGTTGGAGGGGCAGTACTGAGGGAGCGCTGCACTGTCGGAGGGGCAGTACTGAGGGAGCGCTGCACTGTCGGAGCGGCAGTACTGAGGGAGTGCTGCACTGTCGGAGGGGCAGTACTGAGGGAGCGCTGCACTGTCCGAGCGGCAGTACTAAGGGAGTGCTGCAATGTCGGAGGGGCAGTATTGAGGGAGCGCTGCACTGTCGGAGCGGCAGTACTGAGGGAGCACTGCACTGCCGGAGGTGCAGTACTGAGGCAGCACTGCACTGTCGGAGGGGCAGTACTGATGGAGCGCTGCACTGTCGGAGGTGCAGTACTGAGGGAGTGCTGCACTGTCGGAGGGGCAGTACTGAGGGAGGGCTGCACTGCCAGAGGGGCAGTACTGAGGGAGTGCTGCACTGTCGGAGTGGCAGTACTGAGGGAGTGCTGCACTGTCGGAGGGTCAGTACTGAGGGAGAGCTGCACTGTCGGAGGGGCAGTACTGAGGGAGTGCTGCACTGTCGGAGGGGCAGCACTGAGGGAGTGCCGCACTGTCGGAGGGGCAGTACTGAGGCAGCGACGCACTGTCGGAAGGGCAGTACTGAGGCAGCGCTGCACTGTCGGAGGGCCAGTACTGAGGGAGTGCTGCACTGTCGGAGGGCCAGTACTGAGGGGGCACCACACTGTCGGAGGGGCAGTACTGATGGAGCACCGCACTGTCAGAGGGGCAGCACTGCGGGAGTGCTGCACTGTCAGAGGGGCAGTACTGAGGAAGCGCCGCACTGTCGGAGGGTCAGTACTGAGGGAGAGCTGCAGTGTCGAATGTGCAGTACTGAGGCAGCACTGCACTGTCGGAGGGGCAGTACTGAGGGAGCGCTGCACTGTCGGAGGGGCAGTACTGAGGGAGCGCTGTGCTGTCGGAGGTGCAGTAATGAGGCAGCACTGCACTGTTGGAGGGGCAGTACTGAGGGAGCGCTGCACTGTCGGAGGGGCAGTACTGAGGGAGCGCTGCACTGTCGGAGCGGCAGTACTGAGGGAGTGCTGCACTGTCGGAGGGGCAGTACTGAGGGAGCGCTGCACTGTCCAAGCGGCAGTACTGAGGGAGTGCTGCAATGTCGGAGGGGCAGTATTGAGGGAGCGCTGCACTGTCGGAGCGGCAGTACTGAGGGAGCACTGCACTGTCGGAGGTGCAGTACTGAGGCAGCACTGCACTGTCGGAGGGGCAGTACTGAGGGAGCGCTGCACTGTCGGAGGGGCAGTACTGAGGGAGTGCTGCACTGTTGGAGGGGCAGTACTAAGGGAGTGCTGCAATGTCGGAGGGGCAGTATTGAGGGAGCGCTGCACTGTCGGAGCGGCAGTACTGAGGGAGCACTGCACTGCCGGAGGTGCAGTACTGAGGCAGCACTGCACTGTCGGAGGGGCAGTACTGATGGAGCGCTGCACGGTCGGAGGTGCAGTACTGAGGGAGTGCTGCACTGTCGGAGGGGCAGTACTGAGGGAGCGCTGCACTGTCGGAGCAGCAGTGCTGAGGGATCGCTGCACTGTCGGAGGTGCAGTACTGAGGCAGCACTGCGCTGTCGGAGGGGCAGTACTGAGGGAGCGCTGCACTGTCGGAGGGGCAGTACTGAGGGAGCGCTGCACTGTCGGAGGGGCAGTACTGAGGGAGCGCCGCACTGTCGGAGGGTCAGTACTGAGGGAGCGCTGCACTGTCGGAGGGGCAGTACTGAGGGAGCGCTGCACTGTCGGAGGGGCAGTACCGAGGGAGTGCCGCAATGTCGGAGGGTCAGTACTTAGGGAGAGCTGCAGTGTCGAATGTGCAGTACTGAGGCAGCACTGCACTGTTGGAGGGGCAGTACTGAGGGAGCGCTGCACTGTCGGAGGGGCAGTACTGAGGGAGCGCTGTGCTGTCGGAGGTGCAGTAATGAGGCAGCACTGCACTGTTGGAGGGGCAGTACTGAGGGAGCGCTGCACTGTCGGAGGGGCAGTACTGAGGGAGCGCTGCACTGTCGGAGCGGCAGTACTGAGGGAGTGCTGCACTGTCGGAGGGGCAGTACTGAGGGAGCGCTGCACTGTCCAAGCGGCAGTACTGAGGGAGTGCTGCAATGTCGGAGGGGCAGTATTGAGGGAGCGCTGCACTGTCGGAGCGGCAGTACTGAGGGAGCACTGCACTATCGGAGGTGCAGTACTGAGGCAGCACTGCACTGTCGGAGGGGCATTACTGAGGGAGCGCTGCACTGCCGGAGGGGCAGTACTGAGGGAGTGCTGCACTGTTGGAGGGGCAGTACTGAGGGAGCGCTGCACTGTCGGAGCGGCAGTACTGAGGGAGCGCTGCACTGTCAGAGGTGCAGTACTGAGGCAGCACTGCGCTGTCGGAGGGGCATTACTGAGGGAGCGCTGCACTGTCGGAGGGGCAGTACTGAGGGAGCGCTGCACTGTCAGAGGGGCAGTACTGAAGGAGCGCCGCACTGTCGGAGGGTCAGTACTGAGGGAGCGCTGCACTGTCGGAGGGGCTGTACTGAGGGAGCACTGCACTGTCGGAGGGGCAGTACTGAGGGAGTGCCGCAATGTCGGAGGGTCAGTTGTTAGGGACAGCTGCACTGTCGGAGGGGCAGTACTGAGGCAGCACTGCACTGTCGGAGGGGCAGTACTGAGGGAGCGCTGCACTGTCGGAGGGGCAGTAGTGAGGGAGCGCTGCACTGTCGGAGGGGCAGTACTGAGGGAGCGCTGCACTGTCGGAGGGGCAGTACTGAGGGAGTGCGGCACTGTCGGAGGGGCAGTACTGAGGGAGCGCCGCACTGTCGGAGGGGCAGTACTGAGGGAGCGCCGCACTGTCGGAGGTGCAGTACTGAGGGAGCGCTGCACTGTCGGAGGGGCAGTACTGAGGGAGCGCTGCACTGTCGGAGGGGCAGTACTGAGGGAGCGCTGCACTGTCGGAGGGGCAGTACTGAGGGAGTGCGGCACTGTCGGAGGGGCAGTACTGAGGGAGCACCGCACTGTTGGAGGGGCAGTACTGATGGAGCACCGCTCTGTCAGAGGGGCAGCACTACGGGAGTGCTGCACTGTCAGAGGGGCAGTACTGAGGAAGCGCCGCACTGTCGGAGGGTCAGTACTGAGGGAGAGATGCAGTGTCGAAAGTGCAGTACTGAGGCAGCACTGCACTGTCGGAGGGGCAGTACTGAGGGAGCGCTGCACTGTCGGAGGGGCAGTACTGAGGGAGCGCTGTGCTGTCGGAGGTGCAGTAATGAGGCAGCACTGCACTGTTGGAGGGGCAGTACTGAGGGAGCGCTGCACTGTCGGAGGGGCAGTACTGAGGGAGCGCTGCACTGTCGGAGCGGCAGTACTGAGGGAGTGCTGCACTGTCGGAGGGGCAGTACTGAGGGAGCGCTGCACTGTCCGAGCGGCAGTACTAAGGGAGTGCTGCAATGTCGGAGGGGCAGTATTGAGGGAGCGCTGCACTGTCGGAGCGGCAGCACTGAGGGAGCACTGCACTGCCGGAGGTGCAGTACTGAGGCAGCACTGCACTGTCGGAGGGGCAGTACTGATGGAGCGCTGCACGGTCGGAGGTGCAGTACTGAGGGAGTGCTGCACTGTCGGAGGGGCAGTACTGAGGGAGCGCTGCACTGTCGGAGCAGCAGTGCTGAGGGATCGCTGCACTGTCGGAGGTGCAGTACTGAGGCAGCACTGCGCTGTCGGAGGGGCAGTACTGAGGGAGCGCTGCACTGTCGGAGGGGCAGTACTGAGGGAGCGCTGCACTGTCGGAGGGGCAGTACTGAGGGAGCGCCGCACTGTCGGAGGGTCAGTACTGAGGGAGCGCTGCACTGTCGGAGGGGCATTACTGAGGGAGCGCTGCACTCTCGGAGGGGCAGTACCGAGGGAGTGCCGCAATGTCGGAGGGTCAGTACTTAGGGACAGCTGCACTGTCGGAGGGGCAGTACTGAGGCAGCACTGCACTGTCGGAGGGGCAGTACTGAGGGAGCACTGCACTGTCGGAGGGGCAGTACTGAGGGAGCGCTGCACTGTGGGAGGGGCAGTACTGAGGGAGTGCGGCACTGTCGGAGGGGCAGTACTGAGGGAGCGCCGCACTGTCGGAGGGGCAGTACTGAGGGAGCGCCGCACTGTCGGAGGGGCAGTACTGAGGGAGCGCTGCACTGTCGGAGGGGCAGTACTGAGGGAGCGCTGCACTGTCGGAGGGGCAGTACTGAGGGAGCGCTGCACTGTCGGAGGGGCAGTACTGAGGGAGTGCGGCACTGTTGGAGGGGCAGTACTGAGGGAGCACCACACTGTTGGAGGGGCAGCACTGAGGGGGAGCCGCACTGTCGGAGGGGCAGTACTGATAGAGCGCTGCACTGTCGGAGGGGCAGTACTGAGGGAGCGCCGCACTGTCGGAGGGGCAGTACTGAGGGAGCGCTGCACTGTCGGAGGGGCAGTACTGAGGGAGCGCTGCACTGTCGGTGGGGCAGGACTGAGGGAGCGCTGCACTGTCGGAGGGGCATTACTGAGGGAGTGCTGCACTGTCGGAGGGGCAGTACTGAGGGAGCGCTGCACTGTCGGAGGGGCATTACTGAGGGAGCGCTGCACTGTCGGAGGTGCAGTACTGAGGCAGCAATGCACTGTCGGAGGGGGAGTACTGAGGGAGCGCTGCACTGTCGGCGGGGCAGTACTGAGGGAGTGCTGCTCTGTCGGAGGGGCAGTACTGAGGGAGCGCTGCACTGTCGGAGGGGCAGTACTGAGGGAGCGCTGCGCTGTTGGAGGTGCAGTACTGAGGCAGCACTGCACTGTCGGAGGGGCAGTACTGAGGGAGCGCTGCACTGTCGGAGGGGCAGTACTGAGGGAGCGCTGCACTGTCGGAGGGGCAGTACTGAGGGAGCGCTGCACTGTCGGAGGGGCAGTACTGAGGGAGCGCTGTGCTGTCGGAGGTGCAGTAATGAGGCAGCACTGCACTGTTGGAGGGGCAGTACTGAGGGAGCGCTGCACTGTCGGAGGGGCAGTACTGAGGGAGCGCTGCACTGTCGGAGCGGCAGTACTGAGGGAGTGCTGCACTGTCGGAGGGGCAGTACTGAGGGAGCGCTGCACTGTCCGAGCGGCAGTACTAAGGGAGTGCTGCAATGTCGGAGGGGCAGTATTGAGGGAGCGCTGCACTGTCGGAGCGGCAGTACTGAGGGAGCACTGCACTGCCGGAGGTGCAGTACTGAGGCAGCACTGCACTGTCGGAGGGGCAGTACTGATGGAGCGCTGCACTGTCGGAGGTGCAGTACTGAGGGAGTGCTGCACTATCGGAGGGGCAGTACTGAGGGAGGGCTGCACTGCCAGAGGGGCAGTACTGAGGGAGTGCTGCACTGTCGGAGTGGCAGTACTGAGGGAGTGCTGCACTGTCGGAGGGTCAGTACTGAGGGAGAGCTGCACTGTCGGAGGGGCAGTACTGAGGGAGTGCTGCACTGCCGGAGGGGCAGCACTGAGGGAGTGCCGCACTGTCGGAGGGGCAGTACTGAGGCAGCGACGCACTGTCGGAAGGGCAGTACTGAGGCAGCGCTGCACTGTCGGAGGGCCAGTACTGAGGGAGTGCTGCACTGTCGGAGGGCCAGTACTGAGGGGGCACCACACTGTCGGAGGGGCAGTACTGATGGAGCACCGCACTGTCAGAGGGGCAGCACTGCGGGAGTGCTGCACTGTCAGAGGGGCAGTACTGAGGAAGCGCCGCACTGTCGGAGGGTCAGTACTGACGGAGAGCTGCAGTGTCGAATGTGCAGTACTGAGGCAGCACTGCACTGTCGGAGGGGCAGTACTGAGGGAGCGCTGCACTGTCGGAGGGGCAGTACTGAGGGAGCGCTGTGCTGTCGGAGGTGCAGTAATGAGGCAGCACTGCACTGTTGGAGGGGCAGTACTGAGGGAGCGCTGCACTGTCGGAGGGGCAGTACTGAGGGAGCGCTGCACTGTCGGAGCGGCAGTACTGAGGGAGTGCTGCACTGTCGGAGGGGCAGTACTGAGGGAGCGCTGCACTGTCCAAGCGGCAGTACTGAGGGAGTGCTGCAATGTCGGAGGGGCAGTATTGAGGGAGCGCTGCACTGTCGGAGCGGCAGTACTGAGGGAGCACTGCACTGTCGGAGGTGCAGTACTGAGGCAGCACTGCACTGTCGGAGGGGCAGTACTGAGGGAGCGCTGCACTGTCGGAGGGGCAGTACTGAGGGAGTGCTGCACTGTTGGAGGGGCAGTACTAAGGGAGTGCTGCAATGTCGGAGGGGCAGTATTGAGGGAGCGCTGCACTGTCGGAGCGGCAGTACTGAGGGAGCACTGCACTGCCGGAGGTGCAGTACTGAGGCAGCACTGCACTGTCGGAGGGGCAGTACTGATGGAGCGCTGCACGGTCGGAGGTGCAGTACTGAGGGAGTGCTGCACTGTCGGAGGGGCAGTACTGAGGGAGCGCTGCACTGTCGGAGCAGCAGTGCTGAGGGATCGCTGCACTGTCGGAGGTGCAGTACTGAGGCAGCACTGCGCTGTCGGAGGGGCAGTACTGAGGGAGCGCTGCACTGTCGGAGGGGCAGTACTGAGGGAGCGCTGCACTGTCGGAGGGGCAGTACTGAGGGAGCGCCGCACTGTCGGAGGGTCAGTACTGAGGGAGCGCTGCACTGTCGGAGGGGCAGTACTGAGGGAGCGCTGCACTGTCGGAGGGGCAGTACCGAGGGTGTGCCGCAATGTCGGAGGGTCAGTACTTAGGGACAGCTGCACTGTCGGAGGGGCAGTACTGAGGCAGCACTGCACTGTCGGAGGGGCAGTACTGAGGGAGCACTGCACTGTCGGAGGGGCAGTACTGAGGGAGCGCTGCACTGTGGGAGGGGCAGTACTGAGGGAGTGCGGCACTGTCGGAGGGGCAGTACTGAGGGAGCGCCGCACTGTCGGAGGGGCAGTACTGAGGGAGCGCCGCACTGTCGGAGGGGCAGTACTGAGGGAGCGCCGCACTGTCGGAGGGGCAGTACTGAGGGAGCGCTGCACTGTCGGAGGGGCAGTACTGAGGGAGCGCTGCACTGTCGGAGGGGCAGTACTGAGGGAGTGCGGCACTGTTGGAGGGGCAGTACTGAGGGAGCACCACACTGTTGGAGGGGCAGCACTGAGGGGGAGCCGCACTGTCGGAGGGGCAGTACTGATAGAGCGCTGCACTGTCGGAGGGGCAGTACTGAGGGAGCGCCGCACTGTCGGAGGGGCAGTACTGAGGGAGCGCTGCACTGTCGGAGGGGCAGTACTGAGGGAGCGCTGCACTGTCGGTGGGGCAGGACTGAGGGAGCGCTGCACTGTCGGAGGGGCATTACTGAGGGAGTGCTGCACTGTCGGAGGGGCAGTACTGAGGGAGCGCTGCACTGTCGGAGGGGCATTACTGAGGGAGCGCTGCACTGTCGGAGGTGCAGTACTGAGGCAGCAATGCACTGTCGGAGGGGGAGTACTGAGGGAGCGCTGCACTGTCGGCGGGGCAGTACTGAGGGAGTGCTGCACTGTCGGAGGGGCAGTACTGAGGGAGCGCTGCACTGTCGGAGGGGCAGTACTGAGGGAGCGCTGCGCTGTTGGAGGTGCAGTACTGAGGCAGCACTGCACTGTCGGAGGGGCAGTACTGAGGGAGCGCTGCACTGTCGGAGGGGCAGTACTGAGGGAGCGCTGCACTGTCGGAGGGGCAGTACTGAGGGAGCGCTGCACTGTCGGAGGGGCAGTACTGAGGGAGCGCTGTGCTGTCGGAGGTGCAGTAATGAGGCAGCACTGCACTGTTGGAGGGGCAGTACTGAGGGAGCGCTGCACTGTCGGAGGGGCAGTACTGAGGGAGCGCTGCACTGTCGGAGCGGCAGTACTGAGGGAGTGCTGCACTGTCGGAGGGGCAGTACTGAGGGAGCGCTGCACTGTCCGAGCGGCAGTACTAAGGGAGTGCTGCAATGTTGGAGGGGCAGTATTGAGGGAGCGCTGCACTGTCGGAGCGGCAGTACTGAGGGAGCACTGCACTGCCGGAGGTGCAGTACTGAGGCAGCACTGCACTGTCGGAGGGGCAGTACTGATGGAGCGCTGCACTGTCGGAGGTGCAGTACTGAGGGAGTGCTGCACTGTCGGAGGGGCAGTACTGAGGGAGGGCTGCACTGCCAGAGGGGCAGTACTGAGGGAGTGCTGCACTGTCGGAGTGGCAGTACTGAGGGAGTGCTGCACTGTCGGAGGGTCAGTACTGAGGGAGAGCTGCACTGTCGGAGGGGCAGTACTGAGGGAGTGCTGCACTGTCGGAGGGGCAGCACTGAGGGAGTGCCGCACTCTCGGAGGGGCAGTACTGAGGCAGCGACGCACTGTCGGAAGGGCAGTACTGAGGCAGCGCTGCACTGTCGGAGGGCCAGTACTGAGGGAGTGCTGCACTGTCGGAGGGCCAGTACTGAGGGGGCACCACACTGTCGGAGGGGCAGTACTGATGGAGCACCGCACTGTCAGAGGGGCAGCACTGCGGGAGTGCTGCACTGTCAGAGGGGCAGTACTGAGGAAGCGCCGCACTGTCGGAGGGTCAGTACTGAGGGAGAGCTGCAGTGTCGAATGTGCAGTACTGAGGCAGCACTGCACTGTCGGAGGGGCAGTACTGAGGGAGCGCTGCACTGTCGGAGGGGCAGTACTGAGGGAGCGCTGTGCTGTCGGAGGTGCAGTAATGAGGCAGCACTGCACTGTTGGAGGGGCAGTACTGAGGGAGCGCTGCACTGTCGGAGGGGCAGTACTGAGGGAGCGCTGCACTGTCGGAGCGGCAGTACTGAGGGAGTGCTGCACTGTCGGAGGGGCAGTACTGAGGGAGCGCTGCACTGTCCAAGCGGCAGTACTGAGGGAGTGCTGCAATGTCGGAGGGGCAGTATTGAGGGAGCGCTGCACTGTCGGAGCGGCAGTACTGAGGGAGCACTGCACTGTCGGAGGTGCAGTACTGAGGCAGCACTGCACTGTCGGAGGGGCAGTACTGAGGGAGCGCTGCACTGTCGGAGGGGCAGTACTGAGGGAGTGCTGCACTGTTGGAGGGGCAGTACTGAGGGAGCGCTGCACTGTCGGAGCGGCAGTACTGAGGGAGCGCTGCACTGTCAGAGGTGCAGTACTGAGGCAGCACTGCGCTGTCGGAGGGGCAGTATTGAGGGAGCGCTGCACTGTCGGAGGGGCAGTACTGAGGGAGCGCTGCACTGTCAGAGGGGCAGTACTGAAGGAGCGCCGCACTGTCGGAGGGTCAGTACTGAGGGAGCGCTGCACTGTCGGAGGGGCTGTACTGAGGGAGCGCTGCACTGTCGGAGGGGCAGTACTGAGGGAGTGCCGCAATGTCGGAGGGTCAGTACTTAGGGACAGCTGCACTGTCGGAGGGGCAGTACTGAGGGAGCGCTGCACTGTCGGAGGGGCAGTACCGAGGGAGTGCCACAATGTCGGAGGGTCAGTACTTAGGGACAGCTGCACTGTCGGAGCGGCAGTACTGAGGCAGCACTGCACTGTCGGAGGGGCAGTACTGAGGGAGCACTGCACTGTCGGAGGGGCAGTACTGAGGGAGCGCTGCACTGTGGGAGGGGCAGTACTGAGGGAGTGCGGCACTGTCGGAGGGGCAGTACTGAGGGAGCGCCGCACTGTCGGAGGGGCAGTACTGAGGGAGCGCCGCACTGTCGGAGCAGCAGTACTGAGGGATCGCTGCACTGTCGGAGGTGCAGTACTGAGGCAGCACTGCGCTGTCGGAGGGGCAGTACTGAGGGAGCGCTGCACTGTCGGAGGGGCAGTACTGAGGGAGCGCTGCACTGTCGGAGGGGCAGTACTGAGGGAGCGCCGCACTGTCGGAGGGTCAGTACTGAGGGAGCGCTGCACTGTCGGAGGGGCAGTACTGAGGGAGCGCTGCACTGTCGGAGGGGCAGTACCGAGGGAGTGCCGCAATGTCGGAGGGTCAGTACTTAGGGACAGCTGCACTGTCGGAGGGGCAGTACTGAGGCAGCACTGCACTGTCGGAGGGGCAGTACTGAGGGAGCACTGCACTGTCGGAGGGGCAGTACTGAGGGAGCGCTGCACTGTGGGAGGGGCAGTACTGAGGGAGTGCGGCACTGTCGGAGGGGCAGTACTGAGGGAGCGCCGCACTGTCGGAGGGGCAGTACTGAGGGAGCGCCGCACTGTCGGAGGGGCAGTACTGAGGGAGCGCTGCACTGTCGGAGGGGCAGTACTGAGGGAGCGCTGCACTGTCGGAGGGGCAGTACTGAGGGAGCGCTGCACTGTCGGAGGGGCAGTACTGAGGGAGTGCGGCACTGTTGGAGGGGCAGTACTGAGGGAGCACCACACTGTTGGAGGGGCAGCACTGAGGGGGAGCCGCACTGTCGGAGGGGCAGTACTGATAGAGCGCTGCACTGTCGGAGGGGCAGTACTGAGGGAGCGCCGCACTGTCGGAGGGGCAGTACTGAGGGAGCGCTGCACTGTCGGAGGGGCAGTACTGAGGGAGCGCTGCACTGTCGGTGGGGCAGGACTGAGGGAGCGCTGCACTGTCGGAGGGGCAGTACTGAGGGAGTGCTGCACTGTCGGAGGGGCAGTACTGAGGGAGCGCTGCACTGTCGGAGGGGCATTACTGAGGGAGCGCTGCACTGTCGGAGGTGCAGTACTGAGGCAGCAATGCACTGTCGGAGGGGGAGTACTGAGGGAGCGCTGCTCTGTCGGAGGGCCAGTACTGAGGGAGTGCTGCACTGTCGGAGGGCCAGTACTGAGGGGGCACCACACTGTCGGAGGGGCAGTACTGATGGAGCACCGCACTGTCAGAGGGGCAGCACTGCGGGAGTGCTGCACTGTCAGAGGGGCAGTACTGAGGAAGCGCCGCACTGTCGGAGGGTCAGTACTGAGGGAGAGCTGCAGTGTCGAATGTGCAGTACTGAGGCAGCACTGCACTGTCGGAGGGGCAGTACTGAGGGAGCGCTGCACTGTCGGAGGGGCAGTACTGAGGGAGCGCTGTGCTGTCGGAGGTGCAGTAATGAGGCAGCACTGCATTGTTGGAGGGGCAGTACTGAGGGAGCGCTGCACTGTCGGAGGGGCAGTACTGAGGGAGCGCTGCACTGTCGGAGCGGCAGTACTGAGGGAGTGCTGCACTGTCGGAGGGGCAGTACTGAGGGAGCGCTGCACTGTCCAAGCGGCAGTACTGAGGGAGTGCTGCAAAGTCGGAGGGGCAGTATTGAGGGAGCGCTGCACTGTCGGAGCGGCAGTACTGAGGGAGCACTGCACTGTCGGAGGTGCAGTACTGAGGCAGCACTGCACTGTCGGAGGGGCAGTACTGAGGGAGCGCTGCACTGTCGGAGGGGCAGTACTGAGGGAGTGCTGCACTGTTGGAGGGGCAGTACTGAGGGAGCGCTGCACTGTCGGAGCGGCAGTACTGAGGGAGCGCTGCACTGTCAGAGGTGCAGTACTGAGGCAGCACTGCGCTGTCGGAGGGGCAGTACTGAGGGAGCGCTGCACTGTCGGAGGGGCAGTACTGAGGGAGCGCTGCACTGTCAGAGGGGCAGTACTGAAGGAGCGCCGCACTGTCGGAGGGTCAGTACTGAGGGAGCGCTGCACTGTCGGAGGGGCTGTACTGAGGGAGCGCTGCACTGTCGGAGGGGCAGTACTGAGGGAGTGCCGCAATGTCGGAGGGTCAGTACTTAGGGACAGCTGCACTGTCGGAGGGGCAGTACTGAGGGAGCGCTGCACTGTCGGAGGGGCAGTACCGAGGGAGTGCCACAATGTCGGAGGGTCAGTACTTAGGGACAGCTGCACTGTCGGAGCGGCAGTACTGAGGCAGCACTGCACTGTCGGAGGGGCAGTACTGAGGGAGCGCTGCACTGTGGGAGGGGCAGTACTGAGAGTGCGGCACTGTCGGAGGGGCAGTACTGAGGGAGCGCCGCACTGTCGGAGGGGCAGTACTGAGGGAGCGCCGCACTGTCGGAGCAGCAGTACTGAGGGATCGCTGCACTGTCGGAGGTGCAGTACTGAGGCAGCACTGCGCTGTCGGAGGGGCAGTACTGAGGGAGCGCTGCACTGTCGGAGGGGCAGTACTGAGGGAGCGCTGCACTGTCGGAGGGGCAGTACTGAGGGAGCGCCGCACTGTCGGAGGGTCAGTACTGAGGGAGCGCTGCACTGTCGGAGGGGCAGTACTGAGGGAGCGCTGCACTGTCGGAGGGGCAGTACCGAGGGAGTGCCGCAATGTCGGAGGGTCAGTACTTAGGGACAGCTGCACTGTCGGAGGGGCAGTACTGAGGCAGCACTGCACTGTCGGAGGGGCAGTACTGAGGGAGCACTGCACTGTCGGAGGGGCAGTACTGAGGGAGCGCTGCACTGTGGGAGGGGCAGTACTGAGGGAGTGCGGCACTGTCGGAGGGGCAGTACTGAGGGAGCGCCGCACTGTCGGAGGGGCAGTACTGAGGGAGCGCCGCACTGTCGGAGGGGTAGTACTGAGGGAGCGCTGCACTGTCGGAGGGGCAGTACTGAGGGAGCGCTGCACTGTCGGAGGGGCAGTACTGAGGGAGCGCTGCACTGTCGGAGGGGCAGTACTGAGGGAGTGCGGCACTGTTGGAGGGGCAGTACTGAGGGAGCACCACACTGTTGGAGGGGCAGCACTGAGGGGGAGCCGCACTGTCGGAGGGGCAGTACTGATAGAGCGCTGCACTGTCGGAGGGGCAGTACTGAGGGAGCGCCGCACTGTCGGAGGGGCAGTACTGAGGGAGCGCTGCACTGTCGGAGGGGCAGTACTGAGGGAGCGCTGCACTGTCGGTGGGGCAGGACTGAGGGAGCGCTGCACTGTCGGAGGGGCAGTACTGAGGGAGTGCTGCACTGTCGGAGGGGCAGTACTGAGGGAGCGCTGCACTGTCGGAGGGGCATTACTGAGGGAGCGCTGCACTGTCGGAGGTGCAGTACTGAGGCAGCAATGCACTGTCGGAGGGGGAGTACTGAGGGAGCGCTGCACTGTCGGCGGGGCAGTACTGAGGGAGTGCTGCACTGTCGGAGGGGCAGTACTGAGGGAGCGCTGCACTGTCGGAGGGGCAGTACTGAGGGAGCGCTGCGCTGTTGGAGGTGCAGTACTGAGGCAGCACTGCACTGTCGGAGGGGCAGTACTGAGGGAGCGCTGCACTGTCGGAGGGGCAGTACTGAGGGAGTGCTGTACTGTCGGAGGGGCAGTACTGAGGGAGCGCTGCACTGTCGGAGCGGCAGTACTGAGGCAGCACTGCACTGTCGGAGGGGCAGTGCTGAGGGAGCGCTGCACTGTCGGAGGGGCAGTACTGAGGGAGCGCCGCACTGTCGGAGGGGCAGTACTGAGGGAGCGCCGCACTGTCGGAGGGTCAGTACTGAGGGAGCGCTGCACTGTCGGAGGGGCAGTACTGAGGGAGCGCTGCACTGTCGGAGGGGCAGTACTGAGGGAGCGCCGCAATGTCGGAGGGTCAGTACTTAGGGACAGCTGCACTGTCGGAGGGGCAGTACTGAGGCAGCACTGCACTGTCGGAGGGGCACTACTGAGGGAGCGCTGCACTGTCGGTGGGGCAGTAGTGAGGGAGCGCTGCACTGTCGGAGGGGCAGTACTGAGGGAGCGCTGCACTGTCGGAGGTGCAGTACTGAGGCAGCACTGCACTGTCGGAGGGGCAGTACTGAGGGAGCGCTGCACTGTCAGAGGGGCAGTACTGAGGGAGTGCTGCACTGTCGGAGGGGCAGTGCTGAGGGAGCGCTGCACGGTCGGAGGGGCAGTACTGAGGGAGCGCTGCACTGTCGGAGGTGCAGTACTGAGGCAGCACTGCACTGTCGGAGGGGCAGTACTGAGGGAGCGCTGCACAGTCGGAGCGGCAGTACTGAGGGAGTGCTGCACTGTCGGAGGGGCAGTACTGAGGGAGCGCTGCACTGTCGGAGCGGCAGTACTGAGGGAGCACTGCACTGTCGGAGGTGCAGTACTGAGGGTGCGTGCACTGTCGGAGGGACAGTACTGAGGGAGCGCTGCACTGTGGGAGGGGCAGTACTGAGGGAGCGCCGCACTGTCGGAGGGTCAGTACTGAGGGAGCGCTGCACTGTCGGAGGGGCAGTACTGAGGGAGCGCTGCAATTTCGGAGGGGCAGTACTGAGGGAGCGCTGCACTGTCGGAGGGGCAGTAGTGAGGGAGCGCTGCACTGTCGGAGGGGCAGTACTGAGGGAGCGCTGCACTTTCGTAGGGGCTGTACTGAGGGAGTGCGGCACTGTCGGAGGGGCAGTACTGAGGGAGCGCCGCACTGTCGGAGGGGCAGTACGGAGGGAGCGCCGCACTGTCGGAGGTGCAGTACTGAGGGAGCGCTGCACTGTCGGAGGGGCAGTACTAAGGGAGCGCTGCACTGTCGGAGGGGAAGTACTGAGGGAGCGCTGCACTGTCGGAGGGGCAGTACTGAGGGAGTGCGGCACTGTCGGAGGGGCAGTACTGAGGGAGCACCGCACTGTTGGAGGGGCAGTACTGATGGAGCACCGCACTGTCAGAGGGGCAGCACTGCGGGAGTGCTGCACTGTCAGAGGGGCAGTACTGAGGAAGCACTACACTGTCGGAGGGTCAGTACTGAGGGAGAGCTGCAGTGTCGAAAGTGCAGTACTGAGGCAGCACTGCACTGTCGGAGGGGCAGTACTGAGGGAGCGCTGCACTGTCGGAGGGGCAGTACTGAGGGAGCGCTGTGCTGTCGGAGGTGCAGTAATGAGGCAGAACTGCACTGTTGGAGGGGCAGTACTGAGGGAGCGCTGCAATGTCGGAGGGGCAGTACTGAGGGAGCGCTGCACTGTCGGAGCGGCAGTACTGAGGGAGTGCTGCACTGTCGGAGGGGCAGTACTGAGGGAGCGCTGCACTGTCCGAGCGGCAGTACTGAGGGAGTGCTGCAATGTCGGAGGGGCAGTATTGAGGGAGCGCTGCACTGTCGGAGCGGCAGTACTGAGGGAGCATTGCACTGTCGGAGGTGCAGTACTGAGGCAGCACTGCACTGTCGGAGGGGCAGTACTGAGGGAGTGCTGCACTGTCGGAGGGGCAGTACTGAGGGAGTGCTGCACTGTCGGAGGGGCAGTACTGAGGGAGCGCTGCACTGTCGGAGCGGCAGTACTGAGGGAGCGCTGCACTGTCGGAGGTGCAGTACTGAGGCAGCACTGCACTGTTGGAGGGGCAGTACTGAGGGAGCGCTGCACTGTCGGAGGGGCAGTACTGAGGGAGCGCGGCACTGTCGGAGGGGCAGTACTGAGGGAGCGCCGCACTGTCGGAGGGTCAGTACTGAGGGAGCGCTGCACTGTCGGAGGGGCAGTACTGAGGGAGCGCTGCACTGTCGGAGGGGCAGTACTGAGGGAGTGCGGCACTGTTGGAGGGGCAGTACTGAGGGAGCACCGCACTGTTGGAGGGGCAGCACTGAGGGGGAGCCGCACTGTTGGAGGGGCAGTACTGATAGAGCGCTGCACTGTCGGAGGGGCAGTACTGAGGGAGCGCCGCACTGTCGGAGGGGCAGTACTGAGGGAGCGCTGCACTGTCGGAGGGGCAGTACTGAGGGAGCGCTGCACTGTCGGTGGGGCAGGACTGAGGGAGCGCTGCACTGTCGGAGGGGCAGTACTGAGGGAGTGCTGCACTGTCGGAGGGGCAGTACTGAGGGAGCGCTGCACTGTCGGAGGGGCATTACTGAGGGAGCGCTGCACTGTCGGAGGGGCAGTACTGAGGCAGCAATGCACTGTCGGAGGGGGAGTACTGAGGGAGCGCTGCACTGTCGGAGGGGCAGTACAGAGGGAGTGCTGCACTGTCGGAGGGGCAGTACTGAGGGAGCGCTGCACTGTCGGAGGGGCAGTACTGAGGGAGCGCTGCACTGTCGGAGGGGCAGTACTGAGGGAGTGCTGCACTGTCGGAGGGGCAGTACTGAGGCAGCACTGCCCTGTCGGAGCGGCAGTGCTGAGGAAGCGCCGCACTGTCGGAGGGTCAGTACTGAGGGAGAGCTGCACTGTCGAAAGTGCAGTACTGAGGCAGCACTGCACTGTCGGAGGGGCAGTACTGAGGGAGCGCTGCACTGTCGGAGGGGCAGTACTGAGGGAGCGCTGCGCTGTCGGAGGTGCAGTACTGAGGCAGCACTGCACTGTTGGAGGGGCAGTACTGAGGGAGCGCTGCACTGTTGGAGGGGCAGTACTGAGGGAGCGCTCCACTGTTGGAGGGTCAGTAGTGAGGGAGAGCTGCATTGTCGGAGGGGCAGTACTGAGGGAGTGCTGCACTGTCGGAGGGGCATTACTGAGGGAGTGCTGCACTGTCGGAGGGGCAGTACTGAGGGAGGGCTGCACTGCCAGAGGGGCAGTACTGAGGGAGTGCTGCACTGTCGGAGAGGCAGTACTGAGGGAGTGCTGCACTGTCGGAGGGTCAGTACTGAGGGAGAGCTGCACTGTCGGAGGGGCAGTACTGAGGGAGTGCTGCACTGTCGGAGGGGCAGCACTGAGGGAGTGCCGCACTGTCGGAGGGGCAGTACTGAGGCAGCGACGCACTGTCGGAAGGGCAGTACTGAGGCAGCGCTGCACTGTCGGAGGGCCAGTACTGAGGGAGTGCTGCACTGTCGGAGGGCCAGTACTGAGGGAGCACCACACTGTCGGAGGGGCAGTACTGATGGAGCACCGCACTGTCAGAGGGGCAGCACTGCGGGCGTGCTGCACTGTCAGAGGGGCAGTACTGAGGAAGCGCCGCACTGTCGGAGGGTCAGTACTGAGGGAGAGCTGCAGTGTCGAATGTGCAGTACTGAGGCAGCACTGCACTGTCGGAGGGGCAGTACTGAGGGAGCGCTGCACTGTCGGAGGGGCAGTACTGAGGGAGCGCTGTGCTGTCGGAGGTGCAGTAATGAGGCAGCACTGCACTGTTGGAGGGGCAGTACTGAGGGAGCGCTGCACTGTCGGAGGGGCAGTACTGAGGGAGCGCTGCACTGTCGGAGCGGCAGTACTGAGGGAGTGCTGCACTGTCGGAGGGGCAGTACTGAGGGAGCGCTGCACTGTCCGAGCGGCAGTACTGAGGGAGTGCTGCAATGTCGGAGGGGCAGTATTGAGGGAGCGCTGCACTGTCGGAGCGGCAGTACTGAGGGAGCACTGCACTGTCGGAGGTGCAGTACTGAGGCAGCACTGCACTGTCGGAGGGGCAGTACTGAGGGAGCGCTGCACTGTCGGAGGGGCAGTACTGAGGGAGTGCTGCACTGTTGGAGGGGCAGTACTGAGGGAGCGCTGCACTGTCGGAGCGGCAGTACTGAGGGAGCGCTGCACTGTCGGAGGTGCAGTACTGAGGCAGCACTGCGCTGTCGGAGGGGCAGTACTGAAGGAGCGCTGCACTGTCGGAGGGGCAGTACTGAGGGAGCGCTGCACTGTCAGAGGGGCAGTACTGAAGGAGCGCCGCACTGTCGGAGGGTCAGTACTGAGGGAGCGCTGCACTGTCGGAGGGGCAGTACTGAGGGAGCGCTGCACTGTCGGAGGGGCAGTACTGAGGGAGTGCCGCAATGTCGGAGGGTCAGTTGTTAGGGACAGCTGCACTGTCGGAGGGGCAGTACTGAGGCAGCACTGCACTGTCAGAGGGGCAGTACTGAGGGAGCGCTGCACAGTCGGAGGGGCAGTAGTGAGGGAGCGCTGCACTGTCGGAGGGGCAGTACTGAGGGAGCGCTGCACTGTCGGAGGGGCAGTACTGAGGGAGTGCGGCACTGTCGGAGGGGCAGTACTGAGGGAGCACCGCACTGTCGGAGGGGCAGTACTGAGGGAGCGCCGCACTGTCGGAGGTGCAGTACTGAGGGAGCGCTGCACTGTCGGAGGGGCAGTACTGAGGGAGCGCTGCACTGTCGGAGGGGCAGTACTGAGTGAGCGCTGCACTGTCGGAGGGGCAGTACTGAGGGAGTGCGGCACTGTCGGAGGGGCAGTACTGAGGGAGCACCGCACTGTTGGAGGGGCAGTACTGATGGAGCACCGCACTGTCAGAGGGGCAGCACTACGGGAGTGCTGCACTGTCAGAGGGGCGGTACTGAGGAAGCGCCGCACTGTCGGAGGGTCAGTACTGAGGGAGAGATGCAGTGTCGAAAGTGCAGTACTGAGGCAGCACTGCACTGTCGGAGGGGCAGTACTGAGGGAGCGCTGCACTGTCGGAGGGGCAGTACTGAGGGAGCGCTGTGCTGTCGGAGCTGCAGTAATGAGGCAGCACTGCACTGTTGGAGGGGCAGTACTGAGGGAGCGCTGCTCTGTCGGAGGGGCAGTACTGAGGGAGCGCTGCACTGTCGGAGCGGCAGTACTGAGGGAGTGCTGCACTGTCGGAGGGGCAGTACTGAGGGAGCGCTGCACTGTCCGAGCGGCAGTACTAAGGGAGTGCTGCAATGTCGGAGGGGCAGTATTGAGGGAGCGCTGCACTGTCGGAGCGGCAGTACTGAGGGAGCACTGCACTGCCGGAGGTGCAGTACTGAGGCAGCACTGCACTGTCGGAGGGGCAGTACTGAGGGAGCGCTGCACTGTCGGAGGTGCTGTACTGAGGGAGTGCTGCACTGTCGGAGGGGCAGTACTGAGGGAGCGCTGCACTGTCGGAGCAGCAGTACAGAGGGATCGCTGCACTGTCGGAGGTGCAGTACTGAGGCAGCACTGCGCTGTCGGAGGGGCAGTACTGAGGGAGCGCTGCACTGTCGGAGGGGCAGTACTGAGGGAGCGCTGCACTGTCGGAGGGGCAGTACTGAGGGAGCGCCGCACTGTCGGAGGGTCAGTACTGAGGGAGCGCTGCACTGTCGGAGGGGCAGTACTGAGGGAGCGCTGCACTGTCGGAGGGGCAGTACTGAGGGAGTGCCGCAATGTCGGAGGCTCAGTACTTAGGGACAGCTGCACTGTTGGAGGGGCAGTACTGAGGCAGCACTGCACTGTCGGAGGGGCAGTACTGAGGGAGCACTGCACTGTCGGACGGGCAGTAGTGAGGGAGCGCTGCACTGTCGGAGGGGCAGTACTGAGGGAGCGCTGCACTGTGGGAGGGGCAGTACTGAGGGAGTGCGGCACTGTCGGAGGGGCAGTACTGAGGGAGCGCCGCACTGTCGGAGGGGCAGTACTGAGGGAGCGCCGCACTGTCGGAGGGGCAGTACTGAGGGAGCGCTTCACTGTTGGAGGGGCAGTACTGAGGGAGCGCTGCACTGTCGGAGGGGCAGTACTGAGGGAGCGCTGCACTGTCGGAGGGGCAGTACTGAGGGAGTGCGGCACTGTTGGAGGGGCAGTACTGAGGGAGCACCACACTGTTGGAGGGGCAGCACTGAGGGGGAGCCGCACTGTCGGAGGGGCAGTACTGATAGAGCGCTGCACTGTCGGAGGGGCAGTACTGAGGGAGCGCCGCACTGTCGGAGGGGCCGTACTGAGGGAGCGCTGCACTGTCGGAGGGGCAGTACTGAGGGAGCGCTGCACTGTCGGTGGGGCAGGACTGAGGGAGCGCTGCACTGTCGGAGGGGCAGTACTGAGGGAGTGCTGCACTGTCGGAGGGGCAGTACTGAGGGAGCGCTGCACTGTCGGAGGGGCATTACTGAGGGAGCGCTGCACTGTCGGAGGTGCATTACTGAGGCAGCAATGCACTGTCGGAGGGGGAGTACTGAGGGAGCGCTGCACTGTCGGAGGGGCAGTACTGAGGGAGTGCTGCACTGTCGGAGGGGCAGTACTGAGGGAGCGCTGCACTGTCGGAGGGGCAGTACTGAGGGAGCGCTGCGCTGTTGGAGGTGCAGTACTGAGGCAGCACTGCACTGTCGGAGTGGCAGTACTGAGGGAGCGCTGCACTGTCGGAGGGGCTGTACTGAGGGAGTGCTGTACTGTCGGAGGGGCAGTACTGAGGGAGCGCTGCACTGTCGGAGCGGCAGTACTGAGGCAGCACTGCACTGTCGGAGGGGCAGTGCTGAGGGAGCGCTGCACTGTCGGAGGGGCAGTACTGAGGGAGCGCCGCACTGTCGGAGGGGCAGTACTGAGGGAGCGCTGCACTGTCGGAGGTGCAGTACTGAGGGAGCGCTGCACTGTCGGAGGGGCAGTACTGAGGGAGCGCCGCAATGTCGGAGGGTCAGTACTTAGGGACAGCTGCACTGTCGGAGGGGCAGTACTGAGGCAGCACTGCACTGTCGGAGGGGCACTACTGAGGGAGCGCTGCACTGTCGGCGGGGCAGTAGTGAGGGAGCGCTGCACTGTCGGAGGGGCAGTACTGAGGGAGCGCTGCACTGTCGGAGGTGCAGTACTGAGGCAGCACTGCACTGTCGGAGGGGCAGTACTGAGGGAGCGCTGCACTGTCAGAGGGGCAGTACTGAGGGAGTGCTGCACTGTCGGAGGGGCAGTGCTGAGGGAGTGCTGCACGGTCGGAGGGGCAGTACTGAGGGAGCGCTGCACTGTCGGAGGTGCAGTACTGAGGCAGCACTGCACTGTCGGAAGGGCAGTACTGAGGGAGCGCTGCACAGTCGGAGCGGCAGTACTGAGGGAGTGCTGCACTGTCGGAGGGGCAGTACTGAGGGAGCGCTGCACTGTCGGAGCGGCAGTACTGAGGGAGCACTGCACTGTCGGATGTGCAGTACTGAGGGTGCGTGCACTGTCGGAGGGACAGTACTGAGGGAGCGCTGCACTGTGGGAGGGGCAGTACTGAGGGAGCGCCGCACTGTCGGAGGGTCAGTACTGAGGGAGCGCTGCACTGTCGGAGGGGCAGTACTGAGGGAGCGCTGCAATTTCGGAGGGGCAGTACTGAGGGAGTGCCGCAATGTCGGAGGGTCAGTACTTAGGGACAGCTGCACTGTCGGAGGGGCAGTACTGAGGGGGCGCTGCACTGTCGGAGGTGCAGTACTGAGGCAGCACTGCACTGTCGGAGGGGCAGTACTGAGGGAGCGCTGCACTGTCGGAGGGTCAGTACTGAGGGAGCGCTGCACTGTCGGAGGGGCAGTACTGAGGCAGCACTGCACTGTCGGAGGGGCAGTACTGAGGGAGCGCTGCACTGTCGGAGGGGCAGTACTGAGGCAGCACTGCACTGTCCGAGGGGCAGTACTGAGGGAGCACTGCACTGTCGGAGGGGCAGTGCTGAGGCAGCACTGCACTGTCGGAGCGGCAGTACTGAGGGAGTGCTGCACTGTCGGAGGGGCAGTACTGAGGGAGCGCTGCACTGTTGGAGGTGCAGTACTGAGGGTGTGCTGCACTGTTAGAGGGGCAGTACTGAGGGAGCGCCGCACTGTCGGAGGGTCAGTACTGAGGGAGCGCTGCACTGTCGGAGGGGCAGTACTGAGGCAGCACTGCACTGTCGGAGGGGCAGTACTGAGGGAGCGCTGCACTGTCGGAGGGGCAGTACTGAGGGAGCGCTGCACTGTCGGAGGTGCAGTACTGAGGCAGCACTGCACTGTTGGAGGGGCAGTACTGAGGGAGCGCTGCACTGTCGGAGGGGCAGTACTGAGGCAGCACTGCACTGTCGGAGGGGCAGTACTGAGGGAGCGCTGCACTGTCGGAAGGGCAGTACTGAGGGAGTGCTGCCCTGTCGGAGGGGCAGTACTGAGGGAGCGCTGCACTGTCGGAGCAGCAGTACTGAGGGATCGCTGCACTGTCGGAGGTGCAGTACTGAGGCAGCACTGCGCTGTCGGAGGGGCAGTACTGAGGGAGCGCTGCACTGTCGGAGGGGCAGTACTGAGGGAGCGCTGCACTGTCGGAGGGGCAGTACTGAGGGAGCGCCGCACTGTCGGAGGGTCAGTACTGAGGGAGCGCTGCACTGTCGGAGGGGCAGTACTGAGGGAGCGCTGCACTGTCGGAGGGGCAGTACTGAGGGAGTGCCGCAATGTCGGAGGGTCAGTACTTAGGGACAGCTGCACTGTCGGAGGGCCAGTACTGAGGCAGCACTGCACTGTCGGAGGGGCAGTACTGAGGGAGCACTGCACTGTCGGAGGGGCAGTAGTGAGGGAGCGCTGCACTGTCGGAGGGGCAGTACTGAGGGAGCGCTGCACTGTGGGAGGGGCAGTACTGAGGGAGTGCGGCACTGTCGGAGGGGCAGTACTGAGGGAGCGCCGCACTGTCGGAGGGGCAGTACTGAGGGAGCGCCGCACTGTCGGAGGGGCAGTACTGAGGGAGCGCTGCACTGTCGGAGGGGCAATACTGAGGGAGCGCTGCACTGTCGGAGGGGCAGTACTGAGGGAGCGCTGCACTGTCGGAGGGTCAGTACTGAGGGAGCGCTGCACTGTCGGAGGGGCAGTACTGAGGGAGCGCTGCAATTTCGGAGGGGCAGTACTGAGGGAGCGCCGCAAAGTCGGAGGGTCAGTACTTAGGGACAGCTGCACTGTCGGAGGGGCAGTACTGAGGGAGCACTGCACTGTCGGAGGTGCAGTACTGAGGCAGCACTGCACTGTCGGAGGGGCAGTACTGAGGGAGCGCTGCACTGTCGGAGGGGCAGTACTGAGGGAGTGCTGCACTGTTGGAGGGGCAGTACTGAGGGAGCGCTGCACTGTCGGAGCGGCAGTACTGAGGGAGCGCTGCACTGTCGGAGGGGCAGTACTGAGGGAGCGCTGCACTGTCGGAGGGGCAGTACTGAGGGAGTGCTGCCCTGTCGGAGGGGCAGTACTGAGGGAGCGCTGCACTGTCGGAGCAGCAGTACTGAGGGATCGCTGCACTGTCGGAGGTGCAGTACTGAGGCAGCACTGCGCTGTCGGAGGGGCAGTACTGAGGGAGCGCTGCACTGTCGGAGGGGCAGTACTGAGGGAGCGCTGCACTGTCGGAGGGGCAGTACTGAGGGAGCGCCGCACTGTCGGAGGGTCAGTACTGAGGGAGCGCTGCACTGTCGGAGGGGCAGTACTGAGGGAGCGCTGCACTGTCGGAGGGGCAGTACTGAGGGAGTGCCGCAATGTCGGAGGGTCAGTACTTAGGGACAGCTGCACTGTCGGAGGGGCAGTACTGAGGCAGCACTGCACTGTCGGAGGGGCAGTACTGAGGGAGCACTGCACTGTCGGAGGGGCAGTAGTGAGGGAGCGCTGCACTGTCGGAGGGGCAGTACTGAGGGAGCGCTGCACTGTGGGAGGGGCAGTACTGAGGGAGTGCGGCACTGTCGGAGGGGCAGTACTGAGGGAGCGCCGCACTGTCGGAGGGGCAGTACTGAGGGAGCGCCGCACTGTCGGAGGGGCAGTACTGAGGGAGCGCTGCACTGTCGGAGGGGCAATACTGAGGGAGCGCTGCACTGTCGGAGGGGCAGTACTGAGGGAGCGCTGCACTGTCGGAGGGTCAGTACTGAGGGAGCGCTGCACTGTCGGAGGGGCAGTACTGAGGGAGCGCTGCAATTTCGGAGGGGCAGTACTGAGGGAGCGCCGCAAATTCGGAGGGTCAGTACTTAGGGACAGCTGCACTGTCGGAGGGGCAGTACTGAGGGAGCACTGCACTGTCGGAGGTGCAGTACTGAGGCAGCACTGCACTGTCGGAGGGGCAGTACTGAGGGAGCGCTGCACTGTCGGAGGGGCAGTACTGAGGGAGTGCTGCACTGTTGGAGGGGCAGTACTGAGGGAGCGCTGCACTGTCGGAGCGGCAGTACTGAGGGAGCGCTGCACTGTCGGAGGTGCAGTACTGAGGCAGCACTGCGCTGTCGGAGGGGCAGTACTGAGGGAGCGCTGCACTGTCGGAGGGGCAGTACTGAGGGAGCGCTGCACTGTCAGAGGGGCAGTACTGAAGGAGCGCCGCACTGTCGGAGGGTCAGTACTGAGGGAGCGCTGCACTGTCGGAGGGGCAGTACTGAGGGAGCGCTGCACTGTCGGAGGGGCAGTACTGAGGGAGTGCCGCAATGTCGGAGGGTCAGTTGTTAGGGACAGCTGCACTGTTGGAGAGGCAGTACTGAGGCAGCACTGCACTGTCGGAGGGGCAGTACTGAGGGAGCGCTGCACTGTCGGAGGGGCAGTAGTGAGGGAGCGCTGCACTGTCGGAGGGGCAGTACTGAGGGAGCGCTGCACTGTCGGAGGGGCAGTACTGAAGGAGTGCGGCACTGTCGGAGGGGCAGTACTGAGGGAGCGCCGCACTGTCGGAGGGGCAGTACTGAGGGAGCGCCGCACTGTCGGAGGTGCAGTACTGAGGGAGCGCTGCACTGTCGGAGGGGCAGTACTGAGGGAGCGCTGCACTGTCGGAGGGGCAGTACTGAGGGAGCGCTGCACTGTCGGAGGGGCAGTACTGAGGGAGTGCGGCACTGTCGGAGGGGCAGTACTGAGGGAGCACCGCACTGTTGGAGGGGCTGTACTGATGGAGCACCGCACTGTCAGAGGGGCAGCACTGCGGGAGTGCTGCACTGTCAGAGGGGCAGTACTGAGCAAGCGCCGCACTGTCGGAGGGTCAGTACTGAGGGAGAGATGCAGTGTCGAAAGTGCAGTACTGAGGCAGCACTGCACTGTCGGAGGGGCAGTACTGAGGGAGCGCTGCACTGTCGGAGGGGCAGTACTGAGGGAGCGCTGTGCTGTCGCAGGTGCAGTAATGAGGCAGCACTGCACTGTTGGAGGGGCAGTACTGAGGGAGTGCTGCACTGTCGGAGGGGCAGTACTGAGGGAGCGCTGCACTGTCGGAGCGGCAGTACTGAGGGAGTGCTGCACTGTCGGAGGGGCAGTACTGAGGGAGCGCTGCACTGTCCGAGCGGCAGTACTGAGGGAGTGCTGCAATGTCGGAGGGGCAGTATTGAGGGAGCGCTGCACTGTCGGAGCGGCAGTACTGAGGGAGCACTGCACTGCCGGAGGTGCAGTACTGAGGCAGCACTGCACTGTCGGAGGGGCAGTACTGAGGGAGAGCTGCACTGTCGGAGGTGCAGTACTGAGGGAGTGCTGCACTGTTGGAGGGGCAGTACTGAGGGAGCGCTGCACTGTCGGAGCAGCAGTACTGAGGGATCGCTGCACTGTCGGAGGTGCAGTACTGAGGCAGCACTGCGCTGTCGGAGGGGCAGTACTGAGGGAGCGCTGCACTGTCGGAGGGGCAGTACTGAGGGAGCGCTGCACTGTCAGAGGGGCAGTACTGAAGGAGCGCCGCACTGTCGGAGGGTCAGTACTGAGGGAGCGCTGCACTGTCAGAGGGGCAGTACTGAAGGAGCGCCGCACTGTCGGAGGGTCAGTACTGAGGGAGCGCTGCACTGTCGGAGGGGCTGTACTGAGGGAGCGCTGCACTGTCGGAGGGGCAGTACTGAGGGAGTGCCGCAATGTCGGAGGGTCAGTACTTAGGGACAGCTGCACTGTCGGAGGGGCAGTACTGAGGGAGCGCTGCACTGTCGGAGGGGCAGTACCGAGGGAGTGCCACAATGTCGGAGGGTCAGTACTTAGGGACAGCTGCACTGTCGGAGCGGCAGTACTGAGGCAGCACTGCACTGTCGGAGGGGCAGTACTGAGGGAGCGCTGCACTGTGGGAGGGGCAGTACTGAGAGTGCGGCACTGTCGGAGGGGCAGTACTGAGGGAGCGCCGCACTGTCGGAGGGGCAGTACTGAGGGAGCGCCGCACTGTCGGAGCAGCAGTACTGAGGGATCGCTGCACTGTCGGAGGTGCAGTACTGAGGCAGCACTGCGCTGTCGGAGGGGCAGTACTGAGGGAGCGCTGCACTGTCGGAGGGGCAGTACTGAGGGAGCGCTGCACTGTCGGAGGGGCAGTACTGAGGGAGCGCCGCACTGTCGGAGGGTCAGTACTGAGGGAGCGCTGCACTGTCGGAGGGGCAGTACTGAGGGAGCGCTGCACTGTCGGAGGGGCAGTACCGAGGGAGTGCCGCAATGTCGGAGGGTCAGTACTTAGGGACAGCTGCACTGTCGGAGGGGCAGTACTGAGGCAGCACTGCACTGTCGGAGGGGCAGTACTGAGGGAGCACTGCACTGTCGGAGGGGCAGTACTGAGGGAGCGCTGCACTGTGGGAGGGGCAGTACTGAGGGAGTGCGGCACTGTCGGAGGGGCAGTACTGAGGGAGCGCCGCACTGTCGGAGGGGCAGTACTGAGGGAGCGCCGCACTGTCGGAGGGGTAGTACTGAGGGAGCGCTGCACTGTCGGAGGGGCAGTACTGAGGGAGCGCTGCACTGTCGGAGGGGCAGTACTGAGGGAGCGCTGCACTGTCGGAGGGGCAGTACTGAGGGAGTGCGGCACTGTTGGAGGGGCAGTACTGAGGGAGCACCACACTGTTGGAGGGGCAGCACTGAGGGGGAGCCGCACTGTCGGAGGGGCAGTACTGATAGAGCGCTGCACTGTCGGAGGGGCAGTACTGAGGGAGCGCCGCACTGTCGGAGGGGCAGTACTGAGGGAGCGCTGCACTGTCGGAGGGGCAGTACTGAGGGAGCGCTGCACTGTCGGTGGGGCAGGACTGAGGGAGCGCTGCACTGTCGGAGGGGCAGTACTGAGGGAGTGCTGCACTGTCGGAGGGGCAGTACTGAGGGAGCGCTGCACTGTCGGAGGGGCATTACTGAGGGAGCGCTGCACTGTCGGAGGTGCAGTACTGAGGCAGCAATGCACTGTCGGAGGGGGAGTACTGAGGGAGCGCTGCACTGTCGGCGGGGCAGTACTGAGGGAGTGCTGCACTGTCGGAGGGGCAGTACTGAGGGAGCGCTGCACTGTCGGAGGGGCAGTACTGAGGGAGCGCTGCGCTGTTGGAGGTGCAGTACTGAGGCAGCACTGCACTGTCGGAGGGGCAGTACTGAGGGAGCGCTGCACTGTCGGAGGGGCAGTACTGAGGGAGTGCTGTACTGTCGGAGGGGCAGTACTGAGGGAGCGCTGCACTGTCGGAGCGGCAGTACTGAGGCAGCACTGCACTGTCGGAGGGGCAGTGCTGAGGGAGCGCTGCACTGTCGGAGGGGCAGTACTGAGGGAGCGCCGCACTGTCGGAGGGGCAGTACTGAGGGAGCGCCGCACTGTCGGAGGGTCAGTACTGAGGGAGCGCTGCACTGTCGGAGGGGCAGTACTGAGGGAGCGCTGCACTGTCGGAGGGGCAGTACTGAGGGAGCGCCGCAATGTCGGAGGGTCAGTACTTAGGGACAGCTGCACTGTCGGAGGGGCAGTACTGAGGCAGCACTGCACTGTCGGAGGGGCACTACTGAGGGAGCGCTGCACTGTCGGTGGGGCAGTAGTGAGGGAGCGCTGCACTGTCGGAGGGGCAGTACTGAGGGAGCGCTGCACTGTCGGAGGTGCAGTACTGAGGCAGCACTGCACTGTCGGAGGGGCAGTACTGAGGGAGCGCTGCACTGTCAGAGGGGCAGTACTGAGGGAGTGCTGCACTGTCGGAGGGGCAGTGCTGAGGGAGCGCTGCACGGTCGGAGGGGCAGTACTGAGGGAGCGCTGCACTGTCGGAGGTGCAGTACTGAGGCAGCACTGCACTGTCGGAGGGGCAGTACTGAGGGAGCGCTGCACAGTCGGAGCGGCAGTACTGAGGGAGTGCTGCACTGTCGGAGGGGCAGTACTGAGGGAGCGCTGCACTGTCGGAGCGGCAGTACTGAGGGAGCACTGCACTGTCGGAGGTGCAGTACTGAGGGTGCGTGCACTGTCGGAGGGACAGTACTGAGGGAGCGCTGCACTGTGGGAGGGGCAGTACTGAGGGAGCGCCGCACTGTCGGAGGGTCAGTACTGAGGGAGCGCTGCACTGTCGGAGGGGCAGTACTGAGGGAGCGCTGCAATTTCGGAGGGGCAGTACTGAGGGAGCGCTGCACTGTCGGAGGGGCAGTAGTGAGGGAGCGCTGCACTGTCGGAGGGGCAGTACTGAGGGAGCGCTGCACTTTCGTAGGGGCTGTACTGAGGGAGTGCGGCACTGTCGGAGGGGCAGTACTGAGGGAGCGCCGCACTGTCGGAGGGGCAGTACGGAGGGAGCGCCGCACTGTCGGAGGTGCAGTACTGAGGGAGCGCTGCACTGTCGGAGGGGCAGTACTAAGGGAGCGCTGCACTGTCGGAGGGGAAGTACTGAGGGAGCGCTGCACTGTCGGAGGGGCAGTACTGAGGGAGTGCGGCACTGTCGGAGGGGCAGTACTGAGGGAGCACCGCACTGTTGGAGGGGCAGTACTGATGGAGCACCGCACTGTCAGAGGGGCAGCACTGCGGGAGTGCTGCACTGTCAGAGGGGCAGTACTGAGGAAGCACTACACTGTCGGAGGGTCAGTACTGAGGGAGAGCTGCAGTGTCGAAAGTGCAGTACTGAGGCAGCACTGCACTGTCGGAGGGGCAGTACTGAGGGAGCGCTGCACTGTCGGAGGGGCAGTACTGAGGGAGCGCTGTGCTGTCGGAGGTGCAGTAATGAGGCAGAACTGCACTGTTGGAGGGGCAGTACTGAGGGAGCGCTGCAATGTCGGAGGGGCAGTACTGAGGGAGCGCTGCACTGTCGGAGCGGCAGTACTGAGGGAGTGCTGCACTGTCGGAGGGGCAGTACTGAGGGAGCGCTGCACTGTCCGAGCGGCAGTACTGAGGGAGTGCTGCAATGTCGGAGGGGCAGTATTGAGGGAGCGCTGCACTGTCGGAGCGGCAGTACTGAGGGAGCATTGCACTGTCGGAGGTGCAGTACTGAGGCAGCACTGCACTGTCGGAGGGGCAGTACTGAGGGAGTGCTGCACTGTCGGAGGGGCAGTACTGAGGGAGTGCTGCACTGTCGGAGGGGCAGTACTGAGGGAGCGCTGCACTGTCGGAGCGGCAGTACTGAGGGAGCGCTGCACTGTCGGAGGTGCAGTACTGAGGCAGCACTGCACTGTTGGAGGGGCAGTACTGAGGGAGCGCTGCACTGTCGGAGGGGCAGTACTGAGGGAGCGCGGCACTGTCGGAGGGGCAGTACTGAGGGAGCGCCGCACTGTCGGAGGGTCAGTACTGAGGGAGCGCTGCACTGTCGGAGGGGCAGTACTGAGGGAGCGCTGCACTGTCGGAGGGGCAGTACTGAGGGAGTGCGGCACTGTTGGAGGGGCAGTACTGAGGGAGCACCGCACTGTTGGAGGGGCAGCACTGAGGGGGAGCCGCACTGTTGGAGGGGCAGTACTGATAGAGCGCTGCACTGTCGGAGGGGCAGTACTGAGGGAGCGCCGCACTGTCGGAGGGCAGTACTGAGGGAGCGCTGCACTGTCGGAGGGGCAGTACTGAGGGAGCGCTGCACTGTCGGTGGGGCAGGACTGAGGGAGCGCTGCACTGTCGGAGGGGCAGTACTGAGGGAGTGCTGCACTGTCGGAGGGGCAGTACTGAGGGAGCGCTGCACTGTCGGAGGGGCATTACTGAGGGAGCGCTGCACTGTCGGAGGGGCAGTACTGAGGCAGCAATGCACTGTCGGAGGGGGAGTACTGAGGGAGCGCTGCACTGTCGGAGGGGCAGTACAGAGGGAGTGCTGCACTGTCAGAGGGGCAGTACTGAGGGAGCGCTGCACTGTCGGAGGGGCAGTACTGAGGGAGCGCTGCACTGTCGGAGGGGCAGTACTGAGGGAGTGCTGCACTGTCGGAGGGGCAGTACTGAGGCAGCACTGCCCTGTCGGAGCGGCAGTGCTGAGGAAGCGCCGCACTGTCGGAGGGTCAGTACTGAGGGAGAGCTGCACTGTCGAAAGTGCAGTACTGAGGCAGCACTGCACTGTCGGAGGGGCAGTACTGAGGGAGCGCTGCACTGTCGGAGGGGCAGTACTGAGGGAGCGCTGCGCTGTCGGAGGTGCAGTACTGAGGCAGCACTGCACTGTTGGAGGGGCAGTACTGAGGGAGCGCTGCACTGTTGGAGGGGCAGTACTGAGGGAGCGCTCCACTGTTGGAGGGTCAGTAGTGAGGGAGAGCTGCATTGTCGGAGGGGCAGTACTGAGGGAGTGCTGCACTGTCGGAGGGGCATTACTGAGGGAGTGCTGCACTGTCGGAGGGGCAGTACTGAGGGAGGGCTGCACTGCCAGAGGGGCAGTACTGAGGGAGTGCTGCACTGTCGGAGAGGCAGTACTGAGGGAGTGCTGCACTGTCGGAGGGTCAGTACTGAGGGAGAGCTGCACTGTCGGAGGGGCAGTACTGAGGGAGTGCTGCACTGTCGGAGGGGCAGCACTGAGGGAGTGCCGCACTGTCGGAGGGGCAGTACTGAGGCAGCGACGCACTGTCGGAAGGGCAGTACTGAGGCAGCGCTGCACTGTCGGAGGGCCAGTACTGAGGGAGTGCTGCACTGTCGGAGGGCCAGTACTGAGGGAGCACCACACTGTCGGAGGGGCAGTACTGATGGAGCACCGCACTGTCAGAGGGGCAGCACTGCGGGAGTGCTGCACTGTCAGAGGGGCAGTACTGAGGAAGCGCCGCACTGTCGGAGGGTCAGTACTGAGGGAGAGCTGCAGTGTCGAATGTGCAGTACTGAGGCAGCACTGCACTGTCGGAGGGGCAGTACTGAGGGAGCGCTGCACTGTCGGAGGGGCAGTACTGAGGGAGCGCTGTGCTGTCGGAGGTGCAGTAATGAGGCAGCACTGCACTGTTGGAGGGGCAGTACTGAGGGAGCGCTGCACTGTCGGAGGGGCAGTACTGAGGGAGCGCTGCACTGTCGGAGCGGCAGTACTGAGGGAGTGCTGCACTGTCGGAGGGGCAGTACTGAGGGAGCGCTGCACTGTCCGAGCGGCAGTACTGAGGGAGTGCTGCAATGTCGGAGGGGCAGTATTGAGGGAGCGCTGCACTGTCGGAGCGGCAGTACTGAGGGAGCACTGCACTGTCGGAGGTGCAGTACTGAGGCAGCACTGCACTGTCGGAGGGGCAGTACTGAGGGAGCGCTGCACTGTCGGAGGGGCAGTACTGAGGGAGTGCTGCACTGTTGGAGGGGCAGTACTGAGGGAGCGCTGCACTGTCGGAGCGGCAGTACTGAGGGAGCGCTGCACTGTCGGAGGTGCAGTACTGAGGCAGCACTGCGCTGTCGGAGGGGCAGTACTGAAGGAGCGCTGCACTGTCGGAGGGGCAGTACTGAGGGAGCGCTGCACTGTCAGAGGGGCAGTACTGAAGGAGCGCCGCACTGTCGGAGGGTCAGTACTGAGGGAGCGCTGCACTGTCGGAGGGGCAGTACTGAGGGAGCGCTGCACTGTCGGAGGGGCAGTACTGAGGGAGTGCCGCAATGTCGGAGGGTCAGTTGTTAGGGACAGCTGCACTGTCGGAGGGGCAGTACTGAGGCAGCACTGCACTGTCAGAGGGGCAGTACTGAGGGAGCGCTGCACAGTCGGAGGGGCAGTAGTGAGGGAGCGCTGCACTGTCGGAGGGGCAGTACTGAGGGAGCGCTGCACTGTCGGAGGGGCAGTACTGAGGGAGTGCGGCACTGTCGGAGGGGCAGTACTGAGGGAGCACCGCACTGTCGGAGGGGCAGTACTGAGGGAGCGCCGCACTGTCGGAGGTGCAGTACTGAGGGAGCGCTGCACTGTCGGAGGGGCAGTACTGAGGGAGCGCTGCACTGTCGGAGGGGCAGTACTGAGTGAGCGCTGCACTGTCGGAGGGGCAGTACTGAGGGAGTGCGGCACTGTCGGAGGGGCAGTACTGAGGGAGCACCGCACTGTTGGAGGGGCAGTACTGATGGAGCACCGCACTGTCAGAGGGGCAGCACTACGGGAGTGCTGCACTGTCAGAGGGGCAGTACTGAGGAAGCGCCGCACTGTCGGAGGGTCAGTACTGAGGGAGAGATGCAGTGTCGAAAGTGCAGTACTGAGGCAGCACTGCACTGTCGGAGGGGCAGTACTGAGGGAGCGCTGCACTGTCGGAGGGGCAGTACTGAGGGAGCGCTGTGCTGTCGGAGCTGCAGTAATGAGGCAGCACTGCACTGTTGGAGGGGCAGTACTGAGGGAGCGCTGCTCTGTCGGAGGGGCAGTACTGAGGGAGCGCTGCACTGTCGGAGCGGCAGTACTGAGGGAGTGCTGCACTGTCGGAGGGGCAGTACTGAGGGAGCGCTGCACTGTCCGAGCGGCAGTACTAAGGGAGTGCTGCAATGTCGGAGGGGCAGTATTGAGGGAGCGCTGCACTGTCGGAGCGGCAGTACTGAGGGAGCACTGCACTGCCGGAGGTGCAGTACTGAGGCAGCACTGCACTGTCGGAGGGGCAGTACTGAGGGAGCGCTGCACTGTCGGAGGTGCTGTACTGAGGGAGTGCTGCACTGTCGGAGGGGCAGTACTGAGGGAGCGCTGCACTGTCGGAGCAGCAGTACAGAGGGATCGCTGCACTGTCGGAGGTGCAGTACTGAGGCAGCACTGCGCTGTCGGAGGGGCAGTACTGAGGGAGCGCTGCACTGTCGGAGGGGCAGTACTGAGGGAGCGCTGCACTGTCGGAGGGGCAGTACTGAGGGAGCGCCGCACTGTCGGAGGGTCAGTACTGAGGGAGCGCTGCACTGTCGGAGGGGCAGTACTGAGGGAGCGCTGCACTGTCGGAGGGGCAGTACTGAGGGAGTGCCGCAATGTCGGAGGCTCAGTACTTAGGGACAGCTGCACTGTTGGAGGGGCAGTACTGAGGCAGCACTGCACTGTCGGAGGGGCAGTACTGAGGGAGCACTGCACTGTCGGACGGGCAGTAGTGAGGGAGCGCTGCACTGTCGGAGGGGCAGTACTGAGGGAGCGCTGCACTGTGGGAGGGGCAGTACTGAGGGAGTGCGGCACTGTCGGAGGGGCAGTACTGAGGGAGCGCCGCACTGTCGGAGGGGCAGTACTGAGGGAGCGCCGCACTGTCGGAGGGGCAGTACTGAGGGAGCGCTTCACTGTTGGAGGGGCAGTACTGAGGGAGCGCTGCACTGTCGGAGGGGCAGTACTGAGGGAGCGCTGCACTGTCGGAGGGGCAGTACTGAGGGAGTGCGGCACTGTTGGAGGGGCAGTACTGAGGGAGCACCACACTGTTGGAGGGGCAGCACTGAGGGGGAGCCGCACTGTCGGAGGGGCAGTACTGATAGAGCGCTGCACTGTCGGAGGGGCAGTACTGAGGGAGCGCCGCACTGTCGGAGGGGCCGTACTGAGGGAGCGCTGCACTGTCGGAGGGGCAGTACTGAGGGAGCGCTGCACTGTCGGTGGGGCAGGACTGAGGGAGCGCTGCACTGTCGGAGGGGCAGTACTGAGGGAGTGCTGCACTGTCGGAGGGGCAGTACTGAGGGAGCGCTGCACTGTCGGAGGGGCATTACTGAGGGAGCGCTGCACTGTCGGAGGTGCATTACTGAGGCAGCAATGCACTGTCGGAGGGGGAGTACTGAGGGAGCGCTGCACTGTCGGAGGGGCAGTACTGAGGGAGTGCTGCACTGTCGGAGGGGCAGTACTGAGGGAGCGCTGCACTGTCGGAGGGGCAGTACTGAGGGAGCGCTGCGCTGTTGGAGGTGCAGTACTGAGGCAGCACTGCACTGTCGGAGTGGCAGTACTGAGGGAGCGCTGCACTGTCGGAGGGGCTGTACTGAGGGAGTGCTGTACTGTCGGAGGGGCAGTACTGAGGGAGCGCTGCACTGTCGGAGCGGCAGTACTGAGGGAGTGCTGCACTGTCGGAGGGGCAGTACTGAGGGAGCGCTGCACTGTCCGAGCGGCAGTACTAAGGGAGTGCTGCAATGTCGGAGGGGCAGTATTGAGGGAGCGCTGCACTGTCGGAGCGGCAGTACTGAGGGAGCACTGCACTGCCGGAGGTGCAGTACTGAGGCAGCACTGCACTGTCGGAGGGGCAGTACTGAGGGAGCGCTGCACTGTCGGAGGTGCTGTACTGAGGGAGTGCTGCACTGTCGGAGGGGCAGTACTGAGGGAGCGCTGCACTGTCGGAGCAGCAGTACAGAGGGATCGCTGCACTGTCGGAGGTGCAGTACTGAGGCAGCACTGCGCTGTCGGAGGGGCAGTACTGAGGGAGCGCTGCACTGTCGGAGGGGCAGTACTGAGGGAGCGCTGCACTGTCGGAGGGGCAGTACTGAGGGAGCGCCGCACTGTCGGAGGGTCAGTACTGAGGGAGCGCTGCACTGTCGGAGGGGCAGTACTGAGGGAGCGCTGCACTGTCGGAGGGGCAGTACTGAGGGAGTGCCGCAATGTCGGAGGCTCAGTACTTAGGGACAGCTGCACTGTTGGAGGGGCAGTACTGAGGCAGCACTGCACTGTCGGAGGGGCAGTACTGAGGGAGCACTGCACTGTCGGACGGGCAGTAGTGAGGGAGCGCTGCACTGTCGGAGGGGCAGTACTGAGGGAGCGCTGCACTGTGGGAGGGGCAGTACTGAGGGAGTGCGGCACTGTCGGAGGGGCAGTACTGAGGGAGCGCCGCACTGTCGGAGGGGCAGTACTGAGGGAGCGCCGCACTGTCGGAGGGGCAGTACTGAGGGAGCGCTTCACTGTTGGAGGGGCAGTACTGAGGGAGCGCTGCACTGTCGGAGGGGCAGTACTGAGGGAGCGCTGCACTGTCGGAGGGGCAGTACTGAGGGAGTGCGGCACTGTTGGAGGGGCAGTACTGAGGGAGCACCACACTGTTGGAGGGGCAGCACTGAGGGGGAGCCGCACTGTCGGAGGGGCAGTACTGATAGAGCGCTGCACTGTCGGAGGGGCAGTACTGAGGGAGCGCCGCACTGTCGGAGGGGCCGTACTGAGGGAGCGCTGCACTGTCGGAGGGGCAGTACTGAGGGAGCGCTGCACTGTCGGTGGGGCAGGACTGAGGGAGCGCTGCACTGTCGGAGGGGCAGTACTGAGGGAGTGCTGCACTGTCGGAGGGGCAGTACTGAGGGAGCGCTGCACTGTCGGAGGGGCATTACTGAGGGAGCGCTGCACTGTCGGAGGTGCATTACTGAGGCAGCAATGCACTGTCGGAGGGGGAGTACTGAGGGAGCGCTGCACTGTCGGAGGGGCAGTACTGAGGGAGTGCTGCACTGTCGGAGGGGCAGTACTGAGGGAGCGCTGCACTGTCGGAGGGGCAGTACTGAGGGAGCGCTGCGCTGTTGGAGGTGCAGTACTGAGGCAGCACTGCACTGTCGGAGTGGCAGTACTGAGGGAGCGCTGCACTGTCGGAGGGGCTGTACTGAGGGAGTGCTGTACTGTCGGAGGGGCAGTACTGAGGGAGCGCTGCACTGTCGGAGCGGCAGTACTGAGGCAGCACTGCACTGTCGGAGGGGCAGTGCTGAGGGAGCGCTGCACTGTCGGAGGGGCAGTACTGAGGGAGCGCCGCACTGTCGGAGGGGCAGTACTGAGGGAGCGCTGCACTGTCGGAGGTGCAGTACTGAGGGAGCGCTGCACTGTCGGAGGGGCAGTACTGAGGGAGCGCCGCAATGTCGGAGGGTCAGTACTTAGGGACAGCTGCACTGTCGGAGGGGCAGTACTGAGGCAGCACTGCACTGTCGGAGGGGCACTACTGAGGGAGCGCTGCACTGTCGGCGGGGCAGTAGTGAGGGAGCGCTGCACTGTCGGAGGGGCAGTACTGAGGGAGCGCTGCACTGTCGGAGGTGCAGTACTGAGGCAGCACTGCACTGTCGGAGGGGCAGTACTGAGGGAGCGCTGCACTGTCAGAGGGGCAGTACTGAGGGAGTGCTGCACTGTCGGAGGGGCAGTGCTGAGGGAGTGCTGCACGGTCGGAGGGGCAGTACTGAGGGAGCGCTGCACTGTCGGAGGTGCAGTACTGAGGCAGCACTGCACTGTCGGAAGGGCAGTACTGAGGGAGCGCTGCACAGTCGGAGCGGCAGTACTGAGGGAGTGCTGCACTGTCGGAGGGGCAGTACTGAGGGAGCGCTGCACTGTCGGAGCGGCAGTACTGAGGGAGCACTGCACTGTCGGATGTGCAGTACTGAGGGTGCGTGCACTGTCGGAGGGACAGTACTGAGGGAGCGCTGCACTGTGGGAGGGGCAGTACTGAGGGAGCGCCGCACTGTCGGAGGGTCAGTACTGAGGGAGCGCTGCACTGTCGGAGGGGCAGTACTGAGGGAGCGCTGCAATTTCGGAGGGGCAGTACTGAGGGAGTGCCGCAATGTCGGAGGGTCAGTACTTAGGGACAGCTGCACTGTCGGAGGGGCAGTACTGAGGGGGCGCTGCACTGTCGGAGGTGCAGTACTGAGGCAGCACTGCACTGTCGGAGGGGCAGTACTGAGGGAGCGCTGCACTGTCGGAGGGGCAGTACTGAGGCAGCACTGCACTGTCGGAGGGGCAGTACTGAGGGAGCGCTGCACTGTCGGAGGGGCAGTACTGAGGCAGCACTGCACTGTCCGAGGGGCAGTACTGAGGGAGCACTGCACTGTCGGAGGGGCAGTGCTGAGGCAGCACTGCACTGTCGGAGCGGCAGTACTGAGGGAGTGCTGCACTGTCGGAGGGGCAGTACTGAGGGAGCGCTGCACTGTTGGAGGTGCAGTACTGAGGGTGTGCTGCACTGTTAGAGGGGCAGTACTGAGGGAGCGCCGCACTGTCGGAGGGTCAGTACTGAGGGAGCGCTGCACTGTCGGAGGGGCAGTACTGAGGCAGCACTGCACTGTCGGAGGGGCAGTACTGAGGGAGCGCTGCACTGTCGGAGGGGCAGTACTGAGGGAGCGCTGCACTGTCGGAGGTGCAGTACTGAGGCAGCACTGCACTGTTGGAGGGGCAGTACTGAGGGAGCGCTGCACTGTCGGAGGGGCAGTACTGAGGCAGCACTGCACTGTCGGAGGGGCAGTACTGAGGGAGCGCTGCACTGTCGGAGGGGCAGTACTGAGGGAGTGCTGCCCTGTCGGAGGGGCAGTACTGAGGGAGCGCTGCACTGTCGGAGCAGCAGTACTGAGGGATCGCTGCACTGTCGGAGGTGCAGTACTGAGGCAGCACTGCGCTGTCGGAGGGGCAGTACTGAGGGAGCGCTGCACTGTCGGAGGGGCAGTACTGAGGGAGCGCTGCACTGTCGGAGGGGCAGTACTGAGGGAGCGCCGCACTGTCGGAGGGTCAGTACTGAGGGAGCGCTGCACTGTCGGAGGGGCAGTACTGAGGGAGCGCTGCACTGTCGGAGGGGCAGTACTGAGGGAGTGCCGCAATGTCGGAGGGTCAGTACTTAGGGACAGCTGCACTGTCGGAGGGCCAGTACTGAGGCAGCACTGCACTGTCGGAGGGGCAGTACTGAGGGAGCACTGCACTGTCGGAGGGGCAGTAGTGAGGGAGCGCTGCACTGTCGGAGGGGCAGTACTGAGGGAGCGCTGCACTGTGGGAGGGGCAGTACTGAGGGAGTGCGGCACTGTCGGAGGGGCAGTACTGAGGGAGCGCCGCACTGTCGGAGGGGCAGTACTGAGGGAGCGCCGCACTGTCGGAGGGGCAGTACTGAGGGAGCGCTGCACTGTCGGAGGGGCAATACTGAGGGAGCGCTGCACTGTCGGAGGGGCAGTACTGAGGGAGCGCTGCACTGTCGGAGGGTCAGTACTGAGGGAGCGCTGCACTGTCGGAGGGGCAGTACTGAGGGAGCGCTGCAATTTCGGAGGGGCAGTACTGAGGGAGCGCCGCAAAGTCGGAGGGTCAGTACTTAGGGACAGCTGCACTGTCGGAGGGGCAGTACTGAGGGAGCACTGCACTGTCGGAGGTGCAGTACTGAGGCAGCACTGCACTGTCGGAGGGGCAGTACTGAGGGAGCGCTGCACTGTCGGAGGGGCAGTACTGAGGGAGTGCTGCACTGTTGGAGGGGCAGTACTGAGGGAGCGCTGCACTGTCGGAGCGGCAGTACTGAGGGAGCGCTGCACTGTCGGAGGGGCAGTACTGAGGGAGCGCTGCACTGTCGGAGGGGCAGTACTGAGGGAGTGCTGCCCTGTCGGAGGGGCAGTACTGAGGGAGCGCTGCACTGTCGGAGCAGCAGTACTGAGGGATCGCTGCACTGTCGGAGGTGCAGTACTGAGGCAGCACTGCGCTGTCGGAGGGGCAGTACTGAGGGAGCGCTGCACTGTCGGAGGGGCAGTACTGAGGGAGCGCTGCACTGTCGGAGGGGCAGTACTGAGGGAGCGCCGCACTGTCGGAGGGTCAGTACTGAGGGAGCGCTGCACTGTCGGAGGGGCAGTACTGAGGGAGCGCTGCACTGTCGGAGGGGCAGTACTGAGGGAGTGCCGCAATGTCGGAGGGTCAGTACTTAGGGACAGCTGCACTGTCGGAGGGGCAGTACTGAGGCAGCACTGCACTGTCGGAGGGGCAGTACTGAGGGAGCACTGCACTGTCGGAGGGGCAGTAGTGAGGGAGCGCTGCACTGTCGGAGGGGCAGTACTGAGGGAGCGCTGCACTGTGGGAGGGGCAGTACTGAGGGAGTGCGGCACTGTCGGAGGGGCAGTACTGAGGGAGCGCCGCACTGTCGGAGGGGCAGTACTGAGGGAGCGCCGCACTGTCGGAGGGGCAGTACTGAGGGAGCGCTGCACTGTCGGAGGGGCAATACTGAGGGAGCGCTGCACTGTCGGAGGGGCAGTACTGAGGGAGCGCTGCACTGTCGGAGGGTCAGTACTGAGGGAGCGCTGCACTGTCGGAGGGGCAGTACTGAGGGAGCGCTGCAATTTCGGAGGGGCAGTACTGAGGGAGCGCCGCAAATTCGGAGGGTCAGTACTTAGGGACAGCTGCACTGTCGGAGGGGCAGTACTGAGGGAGCACTGCACTGTCGGAGGTGCAGTACTGAGGCAGCACTGCACTGTCGGAGGGGCAGTACTGAGGGAGCGCTGCACTGTCGGAGGGGCAGTACTGAGGGAGTGCTGCACTGTTGGAGGGGCAGTACTGAGGGAGCGCTGCACTGTCGGAGCGGCAGTACTGAGGGAGCGCTGCACTGTCGGAGGTGCAGTACTGAGGCAGCACTGCGCTGTCGGAGGGGCAGTACTGAGGGAGCGCTGCACTGTCGGAGGGGCAGTACTGAGGGAGCGCTGCACTGTCAGAGGGGCAGTACTGAAGGAGCGCCGCACTGTCGGAGGGTCAGTACTGAGGGAGCGCTGCACTGTCGGAGGGGCAGTACTGAGGGAGCGCTGCACTGTCGGAGGGGCAGTACTGAGGGAGTGCCGCAATGTCGGAGGGTCAGTTGTTAGGGACAGCTGCACTGTTGGAGAGGCAGTACTGAGGCAGCACTGCACTGTCGGAGGGGCAGTACTGAGGGAGCGCTGCACTGTCGGAGGGGCAGTAGTGAGGGAGCGCTGCACTGTCGGAGGGGCAGTACTGAGGGAGCGCTGCACTGTCGGAGGGGCAGTACTGAAGGAGTGCGGCACTGTCGGAGGGGCAGTACTGAGGGAGCGCCGCACTGTCGGAGGGGCAGTACTGAGGGAGCGCCGCACTGTCGGAGGTGCAGTACTGAGGGAGCGCTGCACTGTCGGAGGGGCAGTACTGAGGGAGCGCTGCACTGTCGGAGGGGCAGTACTGAGGGAGCGCTGCACTGTCGGAGGGGCAGTACTGAGGGAGTGCGGCACTGTCGGAGGGGCAGTACTGAGGGAGCACCGCACTGTTGGAGGGGCTGTACTGATGGAGCACCGCACTGTCAGAGGGGCAGCACTGCGGGAGTGCTGCACTGTCAGAGGGGCAGTACTGAGCAAGCGCCGCACTGTCGGAGGGTCAGTACTGAGGGAGAGATGCAGTGTCGAAAGTGCAGTACTGAGGCAGCACTGCACTGTCGGAGGGGCAGTACTGAGGGAGCGCTGCACTGTCGGAGGGGCAGTACTGAGGGAGCGCTGTGCTGTCGGAGGTGCAGTAATGAGGCAGCACTGCACTGTTGGAGGGGCAGTACTGAGGGAGTGCTGCACTGTCGGAGGGGCAGTACTGAGGGAGCGCTGCACTGTCGGAGCGGCAGTACTGAGGGAGTGCTGCACTGTCGGAGGGGCAGTACTGAGGGAGCGCTGCACTGTCCGAGCGGCAGTACTGAGGGAGTGCTGCAATGTCGGAGGGGCAGTATTGAGGGAGCGCTGCACTGTCGGAGCGGCAGTACTGAGGGAGCACTGCACTGCCGGAGGTGCAGTACTGAGGCAGCACTGCACTGTCGGAGGGGCAGTACTGAGGGAGAGCTGCACTGTCGGAGGTGCAGTACTGAGGGAGTGCTGCACTGTTGGAGGGGCAGTACTGAGGGAGCGCTGCACTGTCGGAGCAGCAGTACTGAGGGATCGCTGCACTGTCGGAGGTGCAGTACTGAGGCAGCACTGCGCTGTCGGAGGGGCAGTACTGAGGGAGCGCTGCACTGTCGGAGGGGCAGTACTGAGGGAGCGCTGCACTGTCGGAGGGGCAGTACTGAGGGAGCGCCGCACTGTCGGAGGGTCAGTACTGAGGGAGCGCTGCACTGTTGGAGGGGCAGTACTGAGGGAGCGCTGCACTGTCGGAGGGGCAGTACTGAGGGAGTGCCGCAATGTCGGAGGGTCAGTACTTAGGGACAGCTGCACTGTCGGAGGGGCAGTACTGAGGCAGCACTGCACTGTCGGAGGGGCAGTACTGAGGGAGCACTGCACTGTCGGAGGGGCAGTAGTGAGGGAGCGCTGCACTGTCGGAGGGGCAGTACTGAGGGAGCGCTGCACTGTCGGAGGGGCAGTACTGAGGGAGCGCTGCACTGTCAGAGGGGCAGTACTGAGGGAGTGCCGCAATGTCGGAGGGTCAGTTGTTAGGGACAGCTGCACTGTTGGAGGGGCAGTACTGAGGAAGCACTGCACTGTCGGAGGGGCAGTACTGAGGGAGCGCTGCACTGTCGGAGGGGCAGTAGTGAGGGAGCGCTGCACTGTCGGAGGGGCAGTACTGAGGGAGCGCTGCACTGTCGGAGGGGCAGTACTGAAGGAGTGCGGCACTGTCGGAGGGGCAGTACTGAGGGAGCGCCGCACTGTCGGAGGGGCAGTACTGAGGGAGCGCCGCACTGTCGGAGGTGCAGTACTGAGGGAGCGCTGCACTGTCAGAGGGGCAGTACTGAGGGAGCGCTGCACTGTCGGAGGGGCAGTACTGAGGGAGCACTGCACTGTCGGAGGGGCAGTACTGAGGGAGTGCGGCACTGTCGGAGGGGCAGTACTGAGGGAGCACCGCACTGTTGGAGGGGCAGTACTGATGGAGCACCGCTCTGTCAGAGGGGCAGCACTGCGGGGGTGCTGCACTGTCAGAGGGGCAGTACTGAGGAAGCGCCGCACTGTCGGAGGGTCAGTACTGAGGGAGAGATGCAGTGTCGAAAGTGCAGTACTGAGGCAGCACTGCACTGTCGGAGGGGCAGTACTGAGGGAGTGCCGCAATGTCGGAGGGTCAGTACTTAGGGACAGCTGCACTGTCAGAGGGGCAGTACTGAGGCAGCACTGCACTGTCGGAGGGGCAGTAGTGAGGGAGCGCTGCACTGTCGGAGGGGCAGTACTGAGGGAGCGCTGCACTGTGGGAGGGGCAGTACTGAGGGAGCGCTGCACTGTCGGAGGGGCAGTACTGAGGGAGTGCGGCACTGTTGGAGGAGCAGTACTGAGGGAGCGCCGCACTGTCGGAGGGGCAGTACTGAGGGAGCGCTGCACTGTCGGAGGGGCAGTACTGAGGGAGCGCTGCACTGTCGGTGGGGCAGGACTGAGGGAGCGCTGCACTGTCGGAGGGGCAGTACTGAGGGAGTGCTGCACTGTCGGAGGGGCAGTACTGAGGGAGCGCTGCACTGTCGGAGGGGCATTACTGAGGGAGCGCTGCACTGTCGGAGGTGCAGTACTGAGGCAGCAATGCACTGTCGGAGGGGGAGTACTGAGGGAGCGCTGCACTGTCGGAGGGGCAGTACTGAGGGAGTGCTGCACTGTCGGAGGGGCAGTACTGAGGGAGCGCTGCACTGTCGGAGGGGCAGTACTGAGGGAGCGCTGCACTGTTGGAGGTGCAGTACTGAGGTAGCACTGCACTGTCGGAGGGGCAGTACTGAGGGAGCGCTGCACTGTCGGAGGGGCAGTACTGAGGGAGTGCTGTACTGTCGGAGGGGCAGTACTGAGGGAGCGCTGCACTGTCGGAGCGGCAGTACTGAGGCAGCACTGCACTGTCGGAGGGGCAGTGCTGAGGGAGCGCTGCACTGTCGGAGGGGCAGTACTGAGGGAGCGCCGCACCGTCGGAGGGGCAGTACTGAGGGAGCGCCGCACTGTCGGAGGGTCAGTACTGAGGGAGCGCTGCACTGTCGGAGGGGCAGTACTGAGGGAGCGCTGCACTGTCGGAGGGGCAGTACTGAGGGAGCGCCGCAATGTCGGAGGGTCAGTACTTAGGGACAGCTGCACTGTCGGAGGGGCAGTACTGAGGCAGCACTGCACTGTCGGAGGGGCACTACTGAGGGAGCGCTGCACTGTCGGGGGGCAGTAGTGAGGGAGCGCTGCACTGTCGGAGGGGCAGTACTGAGGGAGCACTGCACTGTCGGAGGTGCAGTACTGAGGCAGCACTGCACTGTCGGAGGGGCAGTACTGAGGGAGCGCTGCACTGTCAGAGGGGCAGTGTTGAGGGAGTGCTGCACTGTCGGAGGGGCAGTGCTGAGGGAGCGCTGCACGGTCGGAGGGGCAGTACTGAGGGAGCGCTGCACTGTCGGAGGTGCAGTACTGAGGCAGCACTGCACTGTCGGAGGGGCAGTACTGAGGGAGCGCTGCACAGTCGGAGCGGCAGTACTGAGGGAGTGCTGCACTGTCGGAGGGGCAGTACTGAGGGAGTGCTGCACTGTCGGAGCGGCAGTACTGAGGGAGCACTGCACTGTCGGAGGTGCAGTACTGAGGGTGCGTCCACTGTCGGAGGGACAGTACTGAGGGAGCGCTGCACTGTGGGAGGGGCAGTACTGAGGGAGCGCCGCACTGTCGGAGGGTCAGTACTGAGGGAGCGCTGCACTGTCGGAGGGGCAGTACTGAGGGAGCGCTGCAATTTCAGAGGGGCAGTACTGAGGGAGCGCCGCAAAGTCGGAGGGTCAGTACATAGGGACAGCTGCACTGTCGGAGGGGCAGTACTGAGGGGGCGCTGCACTGTCGGAGGTGCAGTACTGAGGCAGCACTGCACTGTCGGAGGGGCAGTACTGAGGGAGCGCTGCACTGTCGGAGGGTCAGTACTGAGGGAGCGCTGCACTGTCGGAGGGGCAGTACTGAGGCAGCACTGCACTGTCGGAGGGGCAGTACTGAGGGAGCGCTGCACTGTCGGAGGGGCAGTACTGAGTCAGCACTGCACTGTCCGAGGGGCAGTACTGAGTGAGCGCTGCACTGTCGGAGGGGCAGTGCTGAGGCAGCACTGCACTGTCGGAGGGGCAGTACTGAGGGAGTGCTGCACTGTCGGAGGGGCAGTACTGAGGGAGCGCTGCACTGTCGGAGGTGCAGTAGTGAGGGTGCGCTGCACTGTTGGAGGGGCAGTACTGAGGGAGCGCCGCACTGTCGGAGGGTCAGTACTGAGGGAGCGCTGCACTGTCGGAGGGGCAGTACTGAGGCAGCACTGCACTGTCGGAGGGGCAGTACTGAGGGAGCGCTGCACTGTCGGAGGTGCAGTACTGAGGCAGCACTGCACTGTTGGAGGGGCAGTACTGAGGGAGCGCTGCACTGTCGGAGGGGCAGTACTGAGTGAGCGCTGCACTGTCGGAGGGTCAGTAGTGAGGGAGAGCTGCACTGTCGGAGGGGCAGTACTGAGGGAGCGCTGCACGGTCGGAGGGGCAGTACTGAGGGAGCGCTGCACTGTCGGAGGTGCAGTACTGAGGCAGCACTGCACTGTCGGAGGGGCAGTACTGAGGGAGCGCTGCACAGTCGGAGCGGCAGTACTGAGGGAGTGCTGCACTGTCGGAGGGGCAGTACTGAGGGAGTGCTGCACTGTCGGAGCGGCAGTACTGAGGGAGCACTGCACTGTCGGAGGTGCAGTACTGAGGGTGCGTCCACTGTCGGAGGGACAGTACTGAGGGAGCGCTGCACTGTGGGAGGGGCAGTACTGAGGGAGCGCCGCACTGTCGGAGGGTCAGTACTGAGGGAGCGCTGCACTGTCGGAGGGGCAGTACTGAGGGAGCGCTGCAATTTCAGAGGGGCAGTACTGAGGGAGCGCCGCAAAGTCGGAGGGTCAGTACATAGGGACAGCTGCACTGTCGGAGGGGCAGTACTGAGGGGGCGCTGCACTGTCGGAGGTGCAGTACTGAGGCAGCACTGCACTGTCGGAGGGGCAGTACTGAGGGAGCGCTGCACTGTCGGAGGGTCAGTACTGAGGGAGCGCTGCACTGTCGGAGGGGCAGTACTGAGGCAGCACTGCACTGTCGGAGGGGCAGTACTGAGGGAGCGCTGCACTGTCGGAGGGGCAGTACTGAGTCAGCACTGCACTGTCCGAGGGGCAGTACTGAGTGAGCGCTGCACTGTCGGAGGGGCAGTGCTGAGGCAGCACTGCACTGTCGGAGGGGCAGTACTGAGGGAGTGCTGCACTGTCGGAGGGGCAGTACTGAGGGAGCGCTGCACTGTCGGAGGTGCAGTAGTGAGGGTGCGCTGCACTGTTGGAGGGGCAGTACTGAGGGAGCGCCGCACTGTCGGAGGGTCAGTACTGAGGGAGCGCTGCACTGTCGGAGGGGCAGTACTGAGGCAGCACTGCACTGTCGGAGGGGCAGTACTGAGGGAGCGCTGCACTGTCGGAGGTGCAGTACTGAGGCAGCACTGCACTGTTGGAGGGGCAGTACTGAGGGAGCGCTGCACTGTCGGAGGGGCAGTACTGAGTGAGCGCTGCACTGTCGGAGGGTCAGTAGTGAGGGAGAGCTGCACTGTCGGAGGGGCAGTACTGAGGGAGTGCTGCACTGTCGGAGGGGCATTACTGATGGAGTGCTGCACTGTCGGTGGGACAGTACTGAGGGAGTGCCGCACTGCCGGAGGGGCAGTACTGAGGGAGTGCTGCACTGTCGGAGTGCAGTACTGAGGGAGTGCTGCACTGTCGGAGGGACAGTACTGAGGGAGCGCTGCACTGTCGGAGGGGCAGTACTGAGGGAGCGCCGCACTGTCGGAGGGTCAGTACTGAGGGAGCGCTGCACTGTCGGAGGGGCAGTACTGAGGGAGCGCTGCACTGTCGGAGGGGCAGTACTGAGGGAGTGCCGCAATGTCGGAGGGTCAGTACTTAGGGACAGCTGCACTGTTGGAGGGGCAGTACTGAGGCAGCACTGCACTGTCGGAGGGGCAGTACTGAGGGAGCACTGCACTGTCGGAGGGGCAGTAGTGAGGGAGCGCTGCACTGTCGGAGGGGCAGTACTGAGGGAGCGCTGCACTGTGGGAGGGGCAGTACTGAGGGAGTGCGGCACTGTCGGAGGGGCAGTACTGACGGAGCGCCGCACTGTCGGAGGGGCAGTACTGAGGGAGCGCCGCACTGTCGGAGGGGCAGTACTGAGGGAGCGCTGCACTGTCGGAGGGGCAATACTGAGGGAGCGCTGCACTGTCGGAGGGGCAGTACTGAGGGAGCGCTGCACTGTCGGAGGGTCAGTACTGAGGGAGCGCTGCACTGTCGGAGGGGCAGTACTGAGGGAGCGCTGCAATTTCGGAGGGGCAGTACTGAGGGAGCGCCGCAAAGTCGGAGGGTCAGTACTTAGGGACAGCTGCACTGTCGGAGGGGCAGTACTGAGGGGGCGCTGCACTGTCGGAGGTGCAGTACTGAGGCAGCACTGCACTGTCGGAGGGGCAGTACTGAGGGAGCACTGCACTGTCGGAGGGGCAGTAGTGAGGGAGCGCTGCACTGTCGGAGGGGCAGTACTGAGGGAGCGCTGCACTGTCGGAGGGGCAGTACTGAGGGAGCGCTGCACTGTCGGAGGGGCAGTACTGAGGGAGTGCCGCAATGTCGGAGGGTCAGTTGTTAGGGACAGCTGCACTGTTGGAGGGGCAGTACTGAGGAAGCACTGCACTGTCGGAGGGGCAGTACTGAGGGAGCGCTGCACTGTCGGAGGGGCAGTAGTGAGGGAGCGCTGCACTGTCGGAGGGGCAGTACTGAGGGAGCGCTGCACTGTCGGATGGGCAGTACTGAAGGAGTGCGGCACTGTCGGAGGGGCAGTACTGAGGGAGCGCCGCACTGTCGGAGGGGCAGTACTGAGGGAGCGCCGCACTGTCGGAGGTGCAGTACTGAGGGAGCGCTGCACTGTCAGAGGGGCAGTACTGAGGGAGCGCTGCACTGTCGGAGGGGCAGTACTGAGGGAGCGCTGCACTGTCGGAGGGGCAGTACTGAGGGAGTGCGGCACTGTCGGAGGGGCAGTACTGAGGGAGCACCGCACTGTTGGAGGGGCAGTACTGCGGGGGTGCTGCACTGTCAGAAGGGCAGTACTGAGGAAGCGCCGCACTGTCGGAGGGTCAGTACTGAGGGAGAGATGCAGTGTCGAAAGTGCAGTACTGAGGCAGCACTGCACTGTCGGAGGGGCAGTACTGAGGGAGCGCTGCACTGTCGGAGGGGCAGTACCGAGGGAGCGCTGTGCTGTCGGAGGTGCAGTAATGAGGCAGCACTGCACTGTTGGAGGGGCAGTACTGAGGGAGCGCTGCACTGTCGGAGGGGCAGTACTGAGGGAGCGCTGCACTGTCGGAGCGGCAGTACTGAGGGAGTGCTGCACTGTCGGAGGGGCAGTACTGAGGGAGCGCTGCACTGTCCGAGCGGCAGTACTGAGGGAGTGCTGCAATGTCGGAGGGGCAGTATTGAGGGAGCGCTGCACTGTCGGAGCGGCAGTACTGAGGGAGCACTGCACTGCCGGAGGTGCAGTACTGAGGCAGCACTGCACTGTCGGAGGGGCAGTACTGAGGGAGAGCTGCACTGTCGGAGGTGCAGTACTGAGGGAGTGCTGCACTGTCGGAGGGGCAGTACTGAGGGAGCGCTGCACTGTCGGAGCAGCAGTACTGAGAGATCGCTGCACTGTCGGAGGTGCAGTACTGAGGCAGCACTGCGCTGTCGGAGGGGCAGTACTGAGGGAGCGCTGCACTGTCGGAGGGGCAGTACTGAGGGAGCGCTGCACTGTCGGAGGGGCAGTACTGAGGGAGCGCCGCACTGTCGGAGGGTCAGTACTGAGGGAGCGCTGCACTGTCGGAGGGGCTGTACTGAGGGAGCGCTGCACTGTCGGAGGGGCAGTACTGAGGGAGTGCCGCAATGTCGGAGGGTCAGTACTTAGGGACAGCTGCACTGTCGGAGGGGCAGTACTGAGGCAGCACTGCACTGTTGGAGGGGCAGTACTGAGGGAGCACTGCACTGTCGGAGGGGCAGTAGTGAGGGAGCGCTGCACTGTCGGAGGGGCAGTACTGAGGGAGCGCTGCACTGTGGGAGGGGCAGTACTGAGGGAGCGCTGCACTGTCGGAGGGGCAGTACTGAGGGAGTGCGGCACTGTTGGAGGAGCAGTACTGAGGGAGCGCCGCACTGTCGGAGGGGCAGTACTGAGGGAGCGCTGCACTGTCGGAGGGGCAGTACTGAGGGAGCGCTGCACTGTCGGTGGGGCAGGACTGAGGGAGCGCTGCACTGTCGGAGGGGCAGTACTGAGGGAGTGCTGCACTGTCGGAGGGGCAGTACTGAGGGAGCGCTGCACTGTCGGAGGGGCATTACTGAGGGAGCGCTGCACTGTCGGAGGTGCAGTACTGAGGCAGCAATGCACTGTCGGAGGGGGAGTACTGAGGGAGCGCTGCACTGTCGGAGGGGCAGCACTGAGGGAGTGCTGCACTGTCGGAGGGGCAGTACTGAGGGAGCGCTGCACTGTCGGAGGGGCAGTACTGAGGGAGCGCTGCACTGTTGGAGGTGCAGTACTGAGGCAGCACTGCACTGTCGGAGGGGCAGTACTGAGGGAGCGCTGCACTGTCGGAGGGGCAGTACTGAGGGAGTGCTGTACTGTCGGAGGGGCAGTACTGAGGGAGCGCTGCACTGTCGGAGCGGCAGTACTGAGGCAGCACTGCACTGTCGGAGGGGCAGTGCTGAGGGAGCGCTGCACTGTCGGAGGGGCAGTACTGAGGGAGCGCCGCACTGTCGGAGGGGCAGTACTGAGGGAGCGCCGCACTGTCGGAGGGTCAGTACTGAGGGAGCGCTGCACTGTCGGAGGGTCAGTACTGAGGGAGCGCTGCACTGTCGGAGGGGCAGTACTGAGGGAGCGCCGCAATGTCGGAGGGTCAGTACTTAGGGGCAGCTGCACTGTCGGAGGGGCAGTACTGAGGCAGCACTGCACTGTCGGAGGGGCACTACTGAGGGAGCGCTGCACTGTCGGGGGGCAGTAGTGAGGGAGCGCTGCACTGTCGGAGGGGCAGTACTGAGGGAGCGCTGCACTGTCGGAGGTGCAGTACTGAGGCAGCACTGCACTGTCGGAGGGGCAGTACTGAGGGAGCGCTGCACTGTCAGAGGGGCAGTGTTGAGGGAGTGCTGCACTGTCGGAGGGGCAGTGCTGAGGGAGCGCTGCACGGTCGGAGGGGCAGTACTGAGGGAGCGCTGCACTGTCGGAGGTGCAGTACTGAGGCAGCACTGCACTGTCGGAGGGGCAGTACTGAGGGAGCGCTGCACAGTCGGAGCGGCAGTACTGAGGGAGTGCTGCACTGTCGGAGGGGCAGTACTGAGGGAGTGCTGCACTGTCGGAGCGGCAGTACTGCGGGAGCACTGCACTGTCGGAGGTGCAGTACTGAGGGTGCGTGCACTGTCGGAGGGACAGTACTGAGGGAGCGCTGCACTGTGGGAGGGGCTGTACTGAGGGAGCGCCGCACTGTCGGAGGGTCAGTACTGAGGGAGCGCTGCACTGTCGGAGGGGCAGTACTGAGGGAGCGCTGCAATTTCAGAGGGGCAGTACTGAGGGAGCGCCGCAAAGTCGGAGGGTCAGTACATAGGGACAGCTGCACTGTCGGAGGGGCAGTACTGAGGGGGCGCTGCACTGTCGGAGGTGCAGTACTGAGGCAGCACTGCACTGTCGGAGGGGCAGTACTGAGGGAGCGCTGCACTGTCGGAGGGTCAGTACTGAGGGAGCGCTGCACTGTCGGAGGGGCAGTACTGAGGCAGCACTGCACTGTCGGAGGGGCAGTACTGAGGGAGCGCTGCACTGTCGGAGGGGCAGTACTGAGTCAGCACTGCACTGTCCGAGGGGCAGTACTGAGGGAGCGCTGCACTGTCGGAGGGGCAGTGCTGAGGCAGCACTGCACTGTCGGAGGGGCAGTACTGAGGGAGTGCTGCACTGTCGGAGGGGCAGTACTGAGGGAGCGCTGCACTGTCGGAGGTGCAGTACTGAGGGTGCGCTGCACTGTTGGAGGGGCAGTACTGAGGGAGTGCCGCACTGTCAGAGGGTCAGTACTGAGGGAGCGCTGCACTGTCGGAGGGGCAGTACTGAGGCAGCACTGCACTGTCGGAGGGGCAGTACTGAGGGAGCGCTGCACTGTCGGAGGTGCAGTACTGAGGCAGCACTGCACTGTTGGAGGGGCAGTACTGAGGGAGCGCTGCACTGTCGGAGGGGCAGTACTGAGGGAGCGCTGCACTGTCGGAGGGTCAGTAGTGAGGGAGAGCTGCACTGTCGGAGGGGCAGTACTGAGGGAGTGCTGCACTGTCGGAGGGGCATTACTGATGGAGTGCTGCACTGTCGGTGGGGCAGTACTGAGGGAGTGCCGCACTGCCGGAGGGGCAGTACTGAGGGAGTGCTGCACTGTCGGAGTGCAGTACTGAGGGAGTGCTGCACTGTCAGAGGGACAGTACTGAGGGAGCGCTGCACTGTCGGAGGGGCAGTACTGAGGGAGCGCCGCACTGTCGGAGGGTCAGTACTGAGGGAGCGCTGCACTGTCGGAGGGGCAGTACTGAGGGAGCGCTGCACTGTCGGAGGGGCAGTACTGAGGGAGTGCCGCAATGTCGGAGGGTCAGTACTTAGGGACAGCTGCACTGTTGGAGGGGCAGTACTGAGGCAGCACTGCACTTTCGGAGGGGCAGTACTGAGGGAGCACTGCACTGTCGGAGGGGCAGTAGTGAGGGAGCGCTGCACTGTCGGAGGGGCAGTACTGAGGGAGCGCTGCACTGTGGGAGGGGCAGTACTGAGGGAGTGCGGCACTGTCGGAGGGGCAGTACTGACGGAGCGCCGCACTGTCGGAGGGGCAGTACTGAGGGAGCGCCGCACTGTCGGAGGGGCAGTACTGAGGGAGCGCTGCACTGTCGGAGGGGCAATACTGAGGGAGCGCTGCACTGTCGGAGGGGCAGTACTGAGGGAGCGCTGCACTGTCGGAGGGTCAGTACTGAGGGAGCGCTGCACTGTCGGAGGGGCAGTACTGAGGGAGCGCTGCAATTTCGGAGGGGCAGTACTGAGGGAGCGCCGCAAAGTCGGAGGGTCAGTACTCAGGGACAGCTGCACTGTCGGAGGGGCAGTACTGAGGGGGCGCTGCACTGTCGGAGGTGCAGTACTGAGGCAGCACTGCACTGTCGGAGGGGCAGTACTGAGGGAGTGCTGCACTGTCGGAGGGGCAGTACTGAGGGAGCGCCGCAATGTCGGAGGGTCAGTACTTAGGGACAGCTGCACTGTCGGAGGGGCAGTACTGAGGCAGCACTGCACAGTCGGAGGGGCAGTACTGAGGGAGCGCTGCACTGTCGGAGGGGCAGTACTGAGGGAGCGCTGCACTGTCGGTGGGGCAGGACTGAGGGAGCGCTGCACTGTCGGAGGGGCAGTACTGAGGGAGTGCTGCACTGTCGGAGGGGCAGTACTGAGGGAGCGCTGCACTGTCGGAGGGGCATTACTGAGGGAGCACTGCACTGTCGGAGGTGCAGTACTGAGGCAGCAATGCACTGTCGGAGGGGGAGTACTGAGGGAGCGCTGCACTGTCGGAGCGGCAGTACTGAGGGAGTGCTGCACTGTCGGAGGGGCAGTACTGAGGGAGCGCCGCACTGTCGGAAGGTCAGTACTAAGGGAGCGCCGCACTGTCGGAGGGTCAGTACTGAGGGAGCGCTGCACTGTCGGAGGGGCAGTACTGAGGGAGCGTTGCACTGTCGGAGGGGCAGTACTGAGGGAGCGCCGCAATGTCGGAGGGTCAGTACTTAGGGACAGCTGCACTGTCGGAGGGGCAGTACTGAGGCAGCACTGCACTGTCGGAGGGGCACTACTGAGGGAGCGCTGCACTGTCGGAGGGGCAGTAGTGAGGGAGCGCTGCACTGTCGGAGGGGCAGTACTGAGGGAGCACTGCACTGTCGGAGGTGCAGTACTGAGGCAGCACTGCACTGTCGGAGGGGCAGTACTGAGGGAGCGCTGCACTGTCAGAGGGGCAGTACTGAGGGAGTGCTGCACCATCGGAGGGGCAGTGCTGAGGGAGCGCTGCACGGTCGGAGGGGCAGTACTGAGGGAGCGCTGCACTGTCGGAGGTGCAGTACAGAGGCAGCACTGCACTGTCGGAGGGGCAGTATTGAGGGAGCGCTGCACAGTCGGAGCGGCAGTACTGAGGGAGTGCTGCACTGTCGGAGGGGCAGTACTGAGGGAGCGCTGCACTGTCGGAGCGGCAGTACTGAGGGAGCACTGCACTGTCGGAGGTGCAGTACTGAGGGTGCGTGCACTGTCGGAGGGACAGTACTGAGGGAGCGCTGCACTGTGGGAGGGGCAGTACTGAGGGAGCGCCGCACTGTCAGAGGGTCAGTACTGAGGGAGCGCTGCACTGTCGGAGGGGCAGTACTGAGGGAGCGCTGCAATTTCGGAGGGGCAGTACTGAGGGAGCGCCGCAAAGTCGGAGGGTCAGTACTTAGGGACAGCTGCACTGTCGGAGGGGCAGTACTGAGGGGGCGCTGCACTGTCGGAGGTGCAGTACTGAGGCAGCACTGCACTGTCGGAGGGGCAGTACTGAGGGAGCGCTGCACTGTCGGAGGGTCAGTACTGAGGGAGCGCTGCACTGTCGGAGGGGCAGTACTGAGGCAGCACTGCACTGTCGGAGGGGCAGTACTGAGGGAGCGCTGCACTGTCGGAGGGGCAGTACTGAGGGAGTGCTGCACTGTCGGAGGGGCAGTACTGAGGGAGCGCTGCACTGTCGGAGGGGCATTACTGAGGGAGCGCTGCACTGTCGGAGGTGCAGTACTGAGGCAGCAATGCACTGTCGGAGGGGGAGTACTGAGGGAGTGCTGCACTGTCGGAGCGGCAGCACTGAGGGAGTGCTGCACTGTCGGAGGGGCAGTACTGAGGGAGCGTTGCACTGTCCGAGCGGCAGTACTGAGGGAGTGCTGCAATGTCGGAGGGGCAGTATTGAGGGAGCGCTGCACTGTCGGAGCGGCAGTACTGAGGGAGTGCTGCACTGTCGGAGGGGCAGTACTGAGGGAGCGCTGCACTGTCGGAGTGGCAGTACTGAGGGAGCGCTGCACTGTCGGAGGTGCAGTACTGAGGCAGCACTGCGCTGTCGGAGGGGCAGTACTGAGGGAGCGCTGCACTGTCGGAGGGGCAGTACTGAGGGAGCGCTACACTGTCGGAGGGGCAGTACTGAGGGAGCGCCGCACTGTCGGAGGGTCAGTACTGAGGGAGCTCTGCACTGTCGGAGGGGCTGTACTGAGGGAGCGCTGCAATGTCGGAGGGGCAGTACTGAGGGAGTGCCGCAATGTCGGAGGGTCAGTACTTAGGGACAGCTGCACTGTCGGAGGGGCAGTACTGAGGCAGCACTGCACTGTCGGAGGGGCAGTACTTAGGGAGCGCTGCACTGTCGGAGGGGCAGTAGTGAGGGAGCGCTGCACTGTCGGAGGGGCAGTACTGAGGGAGCGCTGCACTGTGGGAGGGGCAGTACTGAGGGAGTGCGGCACTGTCGGAGGGGCAGTACTGAGGGAGCGCCGCACTGTCGGAGGGGCAGTACTGAGGGAGCACCGCACTGTCGGAGGGGCAGTACTGAGGGAGCGCTGCACTGTTGGAGGTGCAGTACTGAGGCAGCACTGCGCTGTCGGAGGGGCAGTACTGAGGGAGAACTGCACTGTCGGAGGGGCAGTACTGAGGGAGCGCTGCACTGTCGGAGGGGCAGTACTGAGGGAGCGCCGCACTGTCGGAGGGTCAGTACTGAGGGAGCGCTGCACTGTCGGAGGGGCAGTACTGAGGGAGCGCTGCACTGTCGGAGGGGCAGTACTGAGGGAGTGCCGTAATGTCGGAGGGTCAGTACTTAGGGACAGCTGCACTGTCGGAGGGGCAGTACTGAGGCAGCACTGCACTGTCGGAGGGGCAGTACTTAGGGAGCGCTGCACTGTCGGAGGGGCATTAGTGAGGGAGCGCTGCACTGTCGGAGGGGCAGTAATGAGGGAGCGCTGCACTGTGGGAGGGGCAGTACTGTGGGAGTGCGGCACTGTCGGAGGGGCAGTACTGAGGGACCGCCGCACTGTCGGAGGGGCAGTACTGAGGGAGCGCCGCACTGTCGGAGGGGCAGTACTGAGGGAGCGCGGCACTGTCGGAGGGGCAGTACTGAGGGAGCGCTGCACTGTCGGAGGGGCAGTACTGAGGGAGAGCTGCACTGTCGGAGGGGCAGTACTGAGGGAGTGCGGCACTGTTGGAGGGGCAGTACTGAGGGAGCACCGCACTGTTGGAGGGGCAGCACTGAGGGGGAGCTGCACTGTCGGAGGGGCAGTACTGATAGAGCGCTGCACTGTCGGAGGGGCAGTACTGAGGGAGCGCCGCACTGTCGGAGGGGCAGTACTGAGGGAGCGCTGCACTGTCGGAGGGCAGTACTGAGGGAGCGCTGCACTGTCGGTGGGGCAGGACTGAGGGAGCGCTGCACTGTCGGAGGGGCAGTACTGATGGAGTGCTGCACTGTCGGAGGGGCAGTACTGAGGGAGCGCTGCACTGTCGGAGGGGCATTACTGAGGGAGCGCTGCACTGTCGGAGGTGCAGTACTGAGGCAGGAATGCACTGTCGGAGGGGGAGTACTGAGGGAGCGCTGCACTGTCGGAGGGGCAGTACTGAGGGAGTGCTGCACTGTCAGAGGGGCAGTACTGAGGGAGCGCTGCACTGTCGGAGGGGCAGTACTGAGGGAGCGCTGCACTGTTGGAGGTGCAGTACTGAGGCAGCACTGCACTGTCGGAGGGGCAGTACTGAGGGAGCGCCGCACTGTCGGAGGGGCAGTACTGAGGGAGCGCCGCACTGTCGGAGGGTCAGTACTGAGGGAGCGCTGCACTGTCGGAGGGGCAGTACTGAGGGAGCGCTGCACTGTTTGAGGGGCAGTACTGAGGGATCGCCGCAATGTCGGAGGGTCAGTACTTGGGGACAGCTGCACTGTCGGAGGGGCAGTACTGAGTCAGCACTGCACTGTCGGAGGGGCACTACTGAGGGAGCGCTGCACTGTCGGAGGGGCAGTAGTGATGGAGTGCTGCACTGTCGGAGGGGCAGTACTGAGGGAGCGCTGCACTGTCGGAGGTGCAGTACTGAGGCAGCACTGCACTGTCGGAGGGGCAGTACTGAGGGAGCGCTGCACTGTCAGAGGGGCAGTACTGAGGGAGTGCTGCACTGTCGGAGGGGCAGTGCTGAGGGAGCGCTGCACGGTCGGAGGGGCAGTACTGAGGGAGCGCTGCACTGTCGGAGGTGCAGTACTGAGGCAGCACTGCACTGTCGGAGTTGCAGTACTGAGGCAGCACTGCACTGTCGGAGGGGCAGTACTGAGGGAGCGCTGCACAGTCGGAGCGGCAGTACTGAGGGAGCGCCGCACTGTCGGAGGGTCAGTACGGAGGGAGCGCTGCACTGTCGGAGGGGCAGTACTGAGGGAGCGCTGCACTGTCGGAGGGGCAGTACTGAGGGAGTGCCGCAATGTCGGAGGGTCAGTACTTAGGGACAGCTGCACTGTCGGAGGGGCAGTACTGAGGCAGCACTGCACTGTCGGAGGGGCAGTACTGAGGGAGCGCTGCACTGTCGGAGGGGCTGTAGTGAGGGAGCGCTGCACTGTCGGAGGGGCAGTACTGAGGGAGTGCTGCACTGTGGGAGGGGCAGTACTGAGGGAGTGCGGCACTGTCGGATGGGCAGTACTGAGGGAGCGCCGCACTGTCGGAGGGGCAGTACTGAGGGAGCGCCGCACTGTCGGAGGGGCAGTACTGAGGGAGCGCTGCACTGTCGGAGGGGCAGTACTGAGGGAGCGCTGCACTGTCGAAGGGGCAGTACTGAGGGAGCGCTGCACTGTCGGAGGGGCAGTACTGAGGGAGTGCGGCACTGTTGGAGGGGCAGTACTGAGGGAGCACCGCACTGTTGGAGGGGCAGCACTGAGGGGGAGCCACACTGTCGGAGGGGCAGTAGTGATAGAGCGCTGCACTGTCGGAGGGGCAGTACTGAGGGAGCGCCGCACTGTCGGAGGGGCAGTACTGAGGGAGTGCTGCACTGTCGGAGGGGCAGTACTGAGGGAGCGCTGCACTGTCGGTGGGGCAGGACTGAGGGAGCGCTGCACTGTCGGAGGGGCAGTACTGAGGGAGTGCTGCACTGTCGGAGGGGCAGTACTGAGGGAGCGCTGCACTGTCGGAGGGGCATTACTGAGGGAGCGCTGCACTGTCGGAGGTGCAGTACTGAGGCAGCAATGCAATTTCGGAGGGGCAGTACTGAGGGAGCGCCGCAAAGTTAGAGGGTCAGTACTTAGGGACAGCTGCACTGTCGGAGGGGCAGTACTGAGGGGGCGCTGCACTGTCGGAGGTGCAGTACTGAGGCAGCACTGCACTGTCGGAGGGGCAGTACTGAGGGAGCGCTGCACTGTCGGAGGGTCAGTACTGAGGGAGCGCTGCACTGTCGGAGGGGCAGTACTGAGGCAGCACTGCACTGTCGGAGGGGCAGTACTGAGGGAGCGCTGCACTGTCGGAAGGGCAGTACTGAGGGAGTGCTGCACTGTCGGAGGGGCAGTACTGAGGGAGCGCTGCACTGTCGGAGGGGCATTACTGAGGGAGCGCTGCACTGTCGGAGGTGCAGTACTGAGGCAGCAATGCACTGTCGGAGGGGGAGTACTGAGGGAGTGCTGCACTGTCGGAGCGGCAGTACTGAGGGAGTGCTGCACTGTCGGAGGGGCAGTACTGAGGGAGGGCTGCACTGTCCGAGCGGCAGTACTGAGGGAGTGCTGCAATGTCGGAGGGGCAGTATTGAGGGAGCGCTGCACTGTCGGAGCGGCAGTACTGAGGGAGTGCTGCACTGTCGGAGGGGCAGTACTGAGGGAGCGCTGCACTGTCAGAGTGGCAGTACTGAGGGAGCGCTGCACTGTCAGAGGTGCAGTACTGAGGCAGCACTGCGCTGTCGGAGGGGCAGTACTGAGGGAGCGATGCACTGTCGGAGGGGCAGTACTGAGGGAGCGCTACACTGTCGGAGGGGCAGTACTGAGGGAGCGCCGCACTGTCGGAGGGTCAGTACTGAGGGAGCTCTGCACTGTCGGAGGGGCTGTACTGAGGGAGCGCTGCAATGTCGGAGGGGCAGTACTGAGGGAGTGCCGCAATGTCGGAGGGTCAGTACTTCGGGACAGCTGCACTGTCAGAGGGGCAGTACTGAGGCAGCACTGCACTGTCGGAGGGGCAGTACTTAGGGAGCGCTGCACTGTCGGAGGGGCAGTAGTGAGGGAGCGCTGCACTGTCGGAGGTGCAGTACTGAGGCAGCAATGCAATTTCGGAGGGGCAGTACTGAGGGAGCGCCGCAAAGTCGGAGGGTCAGTACTTAGGGACAGCTGCACTGTCGGAGGGGCAGTACTGAGGGGGCGCTGCACTGTCGGAGGTGCAGTACTGAGGCAGCACTGCACTGTCGGAGGGGCAGTACTGAGGG
>NW_028225854.1:0-134036 GCF_052327205.1 Somniosus microcephalus | reverse complement strand
TTTATCTCACGACGGACACGTTCCTGTGGGAGTTTAACTCAGGACGGACACGATCATGTGGGATTGTATCTCCGGACGGACACGGTCCTGTGAGATTATAACTCAGGACGGACACGGTCTTGTGGGAGTTTAAATCAGGCTGGACATGTTCCTGTGGGATTATAACTCAGGACGGATATGGTCCTGTGGGAGTTTAATTCATGACGGACACGGTCCTGTGGGAGTTTAACTCAGAGCATACTCGATTCTGTGGGATTATAACTCAGAATGGACACGATCCTGTGGAAGTTTAAGTCATGATGGACATGGTCCTGTGAGATTATAACTCAGGGCGGACGCGGTCCTGTGAGAGTTTAACTCAGAGCGGACACGATCCTGTGGGAGTTTAAGTCAGGACGGACACGGTCCTGTGGGAGTTTAACTCAGGACAGACATTGTCCGGTGGGAGTTTAACTCAGGACGGACACAGTCCTGTGGGAGTTTAACTCAGGATGGACACGGTCCTGTGGGATTATAACTCAGGACGGATTTGGTCCTGTGGGAGTTTAATTTAAGATGGACACGGTCCTGTGGGAATTTAACTGAGAGCATACACGATTCTGTGGGATTATATGTCAGAATGGACACGATCCTGTGGAAGTTTAACTCATGATGGACATGGTCTTGTGAGATTATAATTCAAGGCGGACACGATCCTGTGGGAGTTTTACTCAGGACGGACATGGTCCTGTGGGAGTTTAACACAGGACGGACATGATCCTGTGGCAGTTTAACTCAGGGCGGACACGATCCTGTGGCAGTTTAACTCAGGGCGGACACGTTCCTGTGGGATTATAACTCAGGACGGACATTGTCCTGTGGGATTATAACTCAGGATGGACACGGTTCTGTGGGAGTTTAACTCAGGGCGGCCATGGTCCTTTGGAGTTTAACTCAGGGCGGACATGTTCCTGTGGGATTATAACTCAGGACGGACATTGTCCTGTGGGATTATAACTCAGGATGGACACGGTTCTGTGGGAGTTTAACTCAGAACAGACACGGTCCTGTGGGAGTTTAACTCAGGACGGACACGTTCCTGTGGGAGTTTAACTCAGGACGGGCATGGTCCTGTGAGATTATAACACAGGGCGGACACGGTCCTGTGGGAGTTTAACTCAGGATGGACACGATCCTGTGGGAATTTAACTCAGGGCGGACATGGTCCTGTGGGAGTTTAACTCAGGGCGGACACGTTCCTGTGGGATTATAAATCAGGACGGACACGGTTCTGTGGGAGTTTAACTCATGACGGACACGGTCCTGTGAGATTATAACTCAGGGCGGACACGATCCTGTGGGTGTTTAACTCAGGATGGACACGGTCCTGTGGGAGCTAACTCAGGACGGACATGGTCCTGTGGGAGTTTAACACAGGACGGACACGATCCTATGGGAGTTTAACTCAGGACGGACACGGTCCTGTGGAAGTTTAATTCAGGGCGGACACGTTCCTGTGGGATTATAACTCAGGACAGACATGATCCTGTGGCACTATAAGTCAGGACGGACACGGTCCTGTGGGATTATATCTCAGGACAGACATGATCCTGTGGCACTATAACTCAGGATGGACACGATCCTGTGGAAGTTTAACTCAGGACGGACACTATCCTGTGGGAGTTTAACTCAGGACGGACATGGACCTGTGGGTTAACTCAGGACGGACACGGTCCTGTGGGAGTTTAACTCAACATGGACACGGTCCTGTGGGAGTTTAACTCAGGACGGACACGGTCCTGTGGGAGTTGAACTCAAGACGGACATTGTCCTGTGGGATTATAACTCAGGACGGACACGATCCTGTGGGAGTTTAAGACAGGACGGACATGGTCCTGTGGGATAACTCAGGACGGACACAGTCCTGTGGGAGTTTAACTCAGGACGGACACGATTCTGTGGGAGTTTAACTCAGGACAGACACGGTCCTGTGGGAGTTTAATTCAGGATGGACACGGTCCTGTGGGAGGTTAATTCAGGACGGACACGGTCCTGTGGGAGTTTAACACAGGACAGACACGGTCCTGTGGGATTATAATTCAGAATGGACATGATCCTGTGCGAGTTTAACTCAGGACGGAATCGGTCCTGTGTTATTATAACTCAGGACGGACACTGTCCTGTGGGAATTTAATTCAGGACGGACACGGTCCTGTGGGATTATAACTCAGGACGGAAACGGTCCTGTGGGAGTTTAACTCAGGACGGACATGATCCTGTGGGAGTTTAACTCAGGGCAGACACGATCCTGCGGGATTATAACTCAGCACGTATAAGGTCCTGTGGGATTATAACTCAGGACGGACTTGGTCCTGCGGGGTTATAACTCAGGATGGACTCAATCTTGTGGGACTTTAACTCAGGACAGACACGGTCCTGTGGGAGTTTAACTCAGGACAGACACGGTTCTGTGGGAGTTTTACTCAGGGCGGACACGTTACTGTGGCATTATAACTCAGGACGGACACGGTTCGCTGGGAGTTTAACTCTGGGCTGACATGATCCTGTGGGATTATATCTCAGCACGGACACGGTCCTGTGCGATTATAACTCAGGACGGACACGGTCCTGTGGGAGTTTAACTCAGGATGGACACGGTCCAGTGGGAGTTTAGATCAGGATGGACACGTTCCGGCGGGAGTTTAACTGCGGCCGGACATGGTCCTGTGGCAGTTTAACTCAGGACGGACACGGTCCTGTGGGAGTTTAACTCAGGACGGACACGGTCTTGTGGGAGTTTAACTGAGGACGGACACGGTCTTGTGGGAGTTTAACTCAGGAAGGACACGGTCATGTGGCAGTTTAACTCAGGACGGACACGATCCTGTAGGAGTTTAACTCATGATGGACATGGTCCTGTGGGAGTTTAACTCAGGACGAACATTGTCCTGTGGGATAATAACTCAGGACGGACATGGTTCTGTGGGATTATAACTCAGGATGGTCTTAACCTTGTGGGAGTTTAACTGAGGACAGACACGGTCCTGTGAGAGTTTAACTCAGAGCGGACATGGTCCGGTGGGAGTTTAAGTCAGGACGGACATTGTCCTGTGGGATTATAACTCAGGACGGACAGGGTCCTGTGGGAGTTTATCTCACGACGGACACGTTCCTGTGGGAGTTTAACTCAGGACGGACATGATCATGTGGGATTGTATCTCCGGACGGACACGGTCCTGTGAGATTATAACTCAGGACGGACACGGTCTTGTGGGAGTTTAAATCAGGCTGGACATGTTCCTGTGGGATTATAACTCAGGACGGATATGGTCCTGTGGGCGTTTAATTCATGACGGACACGGTCCTGTGGGAGTTTAACTCAGAGCATACTCGATTCTGTGGGATTATAACTCAGAATGGACACGATCCTGTGGAAGTTTAAGTCATGATGGACATGGTCCTGTGAGATTATAACTCAGGGCGGACGCGGTCCTGTGAGAGTTTAACTCAGAGCGGACACGATCCTGTGGGAGTTTAAGTCAGGACGGACACGGTCCTGTGGGAGTTTAACTCAGGACAGACATTGTCCGGTGGGAGTTTAACTCAGGACGGACACAGTCCTGTGGGAGTTTAACTCAGGACGGACACGGTCCTGTGGGAGTTTAACTCAGGATAGACATGGTCCTGTGGGAGGTTAACTCACGATGGACACGGTCCTGTGGGATTATAAGTGAGGACGGACACGATCCTGTGGGAGTTTAACTCAGGACGGACATGCTCCTGTGGGAATTTAAATCAGGACATACACGGTCCAGTGGGAGTTTAACTCAGGACGGACACGGTCCTGTGGGATTATATCTCAGGATGGACATGGTCCTGTGGGATATTAACTCAGGATGGACATGGTCATGTGGGATAATAACTCAGGATGGACACGGTCCTGTGGGAGTTTAACTCAGGACAGAAACGCTCCTGTGAGAGCTTAACTCAGGACGGACACGGTCCTGTGGGTTTATAATTCAGGACGGACACGGTCCTGTGGGAGTTTAACTCAGGACAGACACGGTCCAGTGGGATTATAACTCAGGACGGACACGGTCCTGTGGGAGTTTAACTCAGGATGGACACGGTCCTGTGGGATTATAACTCAGGACGGATTTGGTCCTGTGGGAGTTTAATTTAAGATGGACACGGTCCTGTGGGAATTTAACTGAGAGCATACACGATTCTGTGGGATTATATGTCAGAATGGACACGATCCTGTGGAAGTTTAACTCATGATGGACATGGTCTTGTGAGATTATAATTCAAGGCGGACACGATCCTGTGGGAGTTTTACTCAGGACGGATACTGTCCTGTGGGAGTTTAACACAGGATGGACATGATCCTGTGGCAGTTTAACTCAGGGCGGACACGTTCCTGTGGGATTATAACTCAGGACGGACACGGTCCTGTGGGAGTTTAACTCAGGGCGGCCATGGTCCTTTGGAGTTTAACTCAGGGCGGACATGTTCCTGTGGGATTATAACTCAGGACGGACATTGTCCTGTGGGATTATAACTCAGGATGGACACGGTTCTGTGGGAGTTTAACTCAGAACAGACACGGTCCTGTGGGAGTTTAACTCAGGACGGACACGTTCCTGTGGGATTATAACTCAGGACGGACATGGTCCTGTGGGAGTTTAACTCAGGACGGACACGATCCTGTGAGATTATAACTCAGGACGGACACGGTCCTGTGGGTGTTTAACTCAGAACGAACACGGTCTTGTGGAATTATAACTCAGGACGGACACGATCCTGTGGGAGTTTAACTCAGGGCGGATACGTTCCTGTGGGATTATAACTCAGCACGGACACGGTCCTGTGGGATTATAACTCAGGACAGACACGGTCCTGTGGGTGATTAACTCAGAACGAACTCGTTCTTGTGGAATTAAAACTAAGGACGGACACGATCCTGTGGGTGTTTAACTCAGGACGGACACGATCCAGTGGGATTATAACTCCGCACGGACACGGTCCTGTGGGAGTTTAACTCAGGACGGACACGGTCCTGTGGGTTTATAACTCAGGACGGACACGTTCCTGTGGGATTATGGCTCAGGACAGACACGGTCCTGTGGGTGTTTAACTCAGGACGGACATGGTCTTGTCGGTGTTTATCTCAGGACGGACACGGTCATGTGGGAGTTTAACTCAGGACGGACACGGTCCGGTGAGAGTTTAACTCAGGATGGACACGGTCCTGTGGGATTATAACTCAGGATGGACACGGTCCTGTGGGATTATAACTCAGGACGGACATGATCCTGTGGCATTATAACTCAGGATGGACACGATCCTGTGGAAGTTTAACTCAGGACGGACACGGTCCTGTGGGAGTTTAACTCAGGACGGACATTGTCCTATGGGTTAACTCAGCACGGACACGGTTCTGTGGGAGTTTAACTCAGGGCGGACATGGTCCTGTGGGAGTTTAACTCAGGGCGGACACGTTCCTGTGGGATTATAACTCAGGACGGACACGGTTCTGTGGGAGTTTAACTCAGGACAGACACGGTACTGTGGGAGTTTAACTCAGGACGGACACGGTCCTGTGGGATTATAACTCAGGACGGATACGGTTCTGTGGGAGTTTAACTCAGAACGGATATGGTCCTGTGGGAGTTTAATTCATGACAGACATGGTCCTGTGGGAGTTTAACTCAGAGCATACACGATTCTGTGGGATTATAACTCAGAATGGACACGATCCTGTGGAAGTTTAACTCATGATGAACATGGTCCTGTGAGATTATAACTCAGGGCGGACACGATCCTGTGGGAGTTTAACTCAGGACGGACATGGTCCTGTGGGAGTTTAACTCAGGACGAACACGGTCCTGTGGGAGTTTAACTCAGGGCGGACATGGTCCTTTGGAGTTTAACTCAGGGCGGACACGTTCCTGTGGGATTATAACTCAGGAAGGACACGGTCCTGTGGGAGTTTAACTCAGGACGGACATGGTCCTGTGGGATCACTCAGGACGGACACGGTCCTATGGGAGTTTAACTCAGGACGGACACGTTGCTGTGGGATTATAACTCAGGACGGACACGGTCCTGTGGGAGTTTAGCTCTGAGCGGACATGGTCCTGTGAGAGTTTAACTCAGGGCGGACACGTTCCTGTGGGATTATAACTCAGGACGGACACGGTCCTGTGGGAGTTTAACTCAGGGTGGACATGGTCCTGTGGGATATTTACTCAGGACGGACATGGTCATGTGGGATAATAACTCAGGATGGACACGGTCCTGTGGGAGTTTAACTCAGGACAGACACGGTCCAGTGTGATTATAACTCAGGACGGACACGGTCCTGTGGGAGTTTAACTCAGGATGGACACGGTTCTGTGGGCTTATAACTCAGGACGGATTTGGTCCTGTGGGAGTTTAATTTATGATGGACACGGTCCTGTGGGAGTTTAACTGAGAGCATACACGATTCTGTGGGATTATCTGTCAGAATGGACACGATCCTGTGGAAGTTTAACTCATGATGGACATGGTCTTGTGAGATTATAACTCAAGGTGGACACGATCCTGTGGGAGTTTTACTCAGGACGGACATGGTCCTGTGGGAGTTTAACTCAGGATGGACACGGTCCTGTGGGAGTTTAACACAGGACGGACACGATCCTGTGGGAGTTTAACTCAGAATGGACACGTTCCTGTGGGATTATAACTCAGGACGGACACGGTTCTGTGGGAGTTTAACTCAGGGCGGTCATGGTCCTGTGGGAGTTTAACTCAGGGCGGACACATTCCTGTGGGATTATAACTCAGGACGGACATGGTCCTGTGGGAGTTTAACTCAGGACGGACACGGTCCTGTGAGATTATAACTCAGGACGGACACGGTCCTGTGGGTGTTTTTCTCAGAACGAACACGGTCCTGTGGGAGTTTAACTCAGGGCGTACATGGTCCTTTGGAGTTTAACTCAGGGCGGACACGTTCCTGTGGGATTATAACTCAGGAAGGACACGGTCCTGTGGGAGTTTAACTCAGGACGGACATGGTCCTGTGGGATCACTCAGGACGGACACGGTCCTGTGGGAGTTTAACTCTGGACGGACACGTTGCTGTGGGATTATAACTCAGGACGGACACGGTCCTGTGGGAGTTTAGCCCTGAGCGGACATGGTCCTGTGAGAGTTTAACTCAGGGCAGACACATTCCTGTGGGATTATAACTCAGGTCGGACACGGTCCTGTGGGAGTTTAAGTCAGGATGGACATGGTCCTGTGGGATAACTCAGGACGGACACGGTCCTGTGGGAAATAACAACAGAAAATGCTGGAAAAACTCAGCAGGTCAGGCAACATCCGTGGACAGAAATTTGAGTTGACGTTTCGGGTCGAACCCTTGTTCAAAACTGGAAAGAAAAGATGGATCGGAGGCAGGGCTGCGATCGGACAAAAGAATAAAAGAATCAAAAGAAGTAAAAAAGAGACAATGAAAGGTGTTAGAAGCTAGACGAGATGGTAATAGGCTGAGATTGGGTGTAAAGTGTACTGGCAGGGCAAGGGATAGCTGCCAGGTGTGAGAGCGAAACAAAAGGAAAGTGAGGGTGGGGGAAAAGGAGTGGAAAAATTACAAGAAAAAATGAAATAGGGGCCGAGGTTATGATCTGAAATTATTGAACTCGATATTGAGTCCGGAAGGCTGCAGAGTGCCTAATCAGAAGATGAGGTGCTGTTCCTCGAGTTTACGTTGAGCTTCCGTGGAACAATACAAGAGGCCAAGGACGGTGAGGTCCGAGTGGGAATGGAGCGTTGAATTAAAATGACAGGCGACCGGAAGCTCGGGGTCACCCTTACGGACTGAGCGGAGGTGTTCTACAAAGCGCGACTCTTCGGACGCCCTCCGCCACTTTAACAGTTTCCAGTTTCCTGGCCCCAACCGTTTCCTTTTCACCATGGACGTACAATCCCTCTACACCTCCATCCCCCACCCGGATGGCCTGAGGGCGCTCCGCTTCTTCCTTGAACAGAGGCCCGACCAGTCCTCATCCACCACGACCCTCCTTCGCCTGGCTGAACTTGTTCTCACATTGAACAACTTCTCCTTTAACTCCACTCATTTCCTCCAAATCAGAGGTTTTGCCATGGGTACCCGCATGGGTCCTAGCTATGCCTGCCTTTTCGTGGGCTTTGTGGAACAATCTTTGTTCCAGTCCTACTCGGGTCCCCTCCCTCACCTCTTTTTCCGATACATTGATGACTGTATCGGTGCCGTTTCCTGCTCTCATCCCGAACTTGACAATTTCATTCACTTTGCCTCCAATTTCCACCCTTCCCTCACCTTCACATGGTCCATCTCTGACTCTTCCCTTCCCTTCCTCGACTTCTCCGTCTCCATCTCTGGGGATAGGTTATCGACCAATATTCACTACAAGCCCACTGACTCCCACAGCTACCTGGACTACACTTCCTCCCACCCCGCTTCCTGTAAGGACTCTATTCCATTCTCCCAGTTTCTCCATCTCCGCCGTATCTGCTCCGACGACGCCACCTTCCACACCAGTGCTTCAGACATGTCTTCCTTTTTCCGCAACCGAGGATTCCCCTCCACCGTGATTGACACTGCCCTCGACCGTGTCAGTTCTATCTCCCGCACTTCTGCCCTCACCCCTGCCCCTCCCTCCCGGAACCACGATAGGGTTCTCCTTGTCCTCACCTTTCACCCCACCAGCCTCCACATTCAACGGATCATCCTCCGGCATTTCCGCTACCTCCAAAGTGATCCCACCACCAAACGTATCTTCCCCTCCCCTCCCCTTTCAGCATTCCGCAGGGACCGCTCCCTCTGAGACACCCTAGTCCACTCCTCTATCACCCCAAACAGCTCTTCCCCTTCGCCTGGCACCTTCCCGTGCAAGCGGAGGAGATGTAACACCTGCCCCTATACCTCCCCCCTTCTCACTGTCCAGGGCCCCAAACACCCCTTCCAGGTGAAACAACGATTTACTTGTACTTCTCGCAATCTAGTATACTGTATTCGCTGTTCACAATGCGGTCTCCTCTACATTGGGGAGACCAAACGCAGATTGGGTGACCGCTTTGCGGAACACCTCCGTTCAGTCCATAAGGGTGACCCCGAGCTTCCAGTCGCCTGTCATTTTAATTCAACGCTCCATTCCCACTCGGACCTCACCGTCCTTGGCCTCTTGTATTGTTCCACGGAAGCTCAACGTAAACTCGAGGAACAGCACCTCATCTTCCGATTAGGCACTCTGCAATCGAGTTCAACAATTTCAGATCATAACCACGGCCCCTATTTCATTTTTTCTTGTAATTTTTCCACTCCTTTCCCCCCCTCCCCTTTCCTTTTGTTTCGCTCTCACACCTGGCAGCTATCCCTTGCCCTGCCAGTACACTTTACACCCAATCTCAGCCTATTACCATCTCGTCTAGCTTCTAACACCTTTCATTGTCTCTTTTTTACTTCTTTTGTTTCTTTTATTCTTTTGTCCGATCGCAGCCCTGCCTCCGATCCATCTTTTCTTTCCAGTTTTGAAGAAGGGTTCGACCCGAAACGTCAACTCAAATTTCTGTCCACGGATGTTGCCTGACCTGCTGAGTTTTTCCAGCATTTTCTGTTGTTATTTCGGATTTCCAACACCGGCAGTATTTTGCTATCGTACGGTCCTGTGGGAGTTTAACTCAGGACGAACATTGTCCTGTGGGATAATAACTCAGGGCGGACATGGTCCTGTGGGAGTTTAACTCAGAGCGGACATGGTCCGGTGGGAGTTTAACTCAGGACGCACATTGTCCTGTGAGATTACAACTCAGGACGGACACGGTCTTGTGGGAGTTTAAATCAGTCTGGACATGGTCCTGTGTAATTATAACAGAGGACGGACATGATCCTGTGGGAGTTTAAGTCAGGACGGACACGGGTCTGTGGGAGTTTGACTCAGGACAGACACGGTCTGGTGGGAGTTTAACTCAGGACGGACACAGTCCTGTGGGAGTTTAACTCAGGACAGACACGGTCCTGTGGGAGTTTAACTCAGGATAGACATGGTCCTGTGGGAGTTTAATTCAGGATGCACACGGTCCTGTGGGATTATAACTCAGGACGGACACGGTCCTGTGGGATTATAATTCAGGACGGACACAGTCCTGTGGGAATTTAACTCAGGACGGACACGGTCCAGTGGGTGTTTAAGTCAGGATGGACACGGTCCTGTGGGAGTTTAAGTCAGGATGGACATGGTCTTGTGGGAGTTTAACTGAGGAGGACACGGTCCTGTGGGAGTTTATTCCAGGACGGACACGATCCTGTGGGAGTTTAACTCAGGACAGACACGGTCTGGTGGGAGTTTAACTCAGGACGGACACAGTCCTGTGGGAGTTTAACTCAGGACAGACACGGTCCTGTGGGAGTTTAACTCAGGATAGACATGGTCCTGTGGGAGTTTAATTCAGGATGCACACGGTCCTGTGGGATTATAACTCAGGACGGACACGGTCCTGTGGGATTATAATTCAGGACGGACACAGTCCTGTGGGAATTTAACTCAGGACGGACACGGTCCAGTGGGTGTTTAAGTCAGGATGGACACGGTCCTGTGGGAGTTTAACTGAGGAGGGACACGATCTTGTGGGAGTTTAACTGAGGAGGACACGGTCCTGTGGGAGTTTATTCCAGGACGGACACGATCCTGTGGGAGTTTAACTCAGGACAGACACGATACTGTGGGATTATAACTCAGGACGGACACGGTCCTGTGGGAGTTTATTCCAGGACGGACACGATCCTGTGGGAGTTTAACTCAGGATGGACATGATCCTGTGGGAGTTTAATTCAGGACTGACCCAGTCCTGTGGGAGTTTAACTCAGGATGGACACGGTCCGGTGGGAGTTTAACTCAGGGTGGACACGTTCCTGTGGGATTATAACTCAGGACGGACACGGTCCTGTGGGAGTTTAACTCAGGACGGACATGGTCCTGTGGGAGATTAACTCAGGACTGACACGATCCTGTGGGAGTTTAACTCAGGATGGACATGGTCCTGTGGGAGTTTAACTCAGGACGGACATGGTCCAGTTGGAGTTTAAATCAGGACGGACAAGGTCCTGTGGGAGTTTAACTCAGGATGGACACGGTCCTGTGGGATTATAACTGAGGACGGACACGGTCCCGTGGGAGTTTAACTTAGGACGGACATGCTTCTGTGGGAATTTAACTCAGGGCATACACGATCCGGTGGGAGTTTAACTCAGGACGGACACGGTCCTGTGGGATTATAACTCAGGATGGACATGGTCCTGTGGGATATTAAGTCAGGATGGACACGGTCCTGTGGGAGTTTATCTCAGGACGGACACGGTCCAGTGGGATTATAACACAGGACGGACACTGTCCTGTGGGAGTTTAACTCAGGACAGACACGGTCCAGTGAGATTATAACACAGGACGGACACGGTCCTGTGGGAGTTTAACTCAGGATGGACACGGTCCTGTGGGATTATAACTGAGGATGGACACGATCCTGTGGGAGTTTAATTCAGGACACACACGGTCCAGTGGGAGTATAACTCAGGATGGACATGGTCCTGTGGGATATTTACTCAGGACGGACATGGTCATGTGGGTGTTTAACTCAGGACAGAAACGCTTCTGTGAGAGCTTAACTCAGGACTGACACGGTCCTGTCGGATTATAGTTCAGGACGGACACCGTCCTGTGAGAGTTTAACTCAGGACGGACACGGTCCAGTGGGATTATAACTCAGGACGGACACGGTCCTGTGGGAGTTTAACTCAGGACAGACACGGTCCAGTGGGATTATAACTCAGGACGGATATGGTCCTGTGGGAGTTCAATTCATGACGGACATGGTCCTGTGGGAGTTTAACTCAGAGCATACACGACTCCGTGGGATTATAACTCAGAATGGACATGATCCTGTGTAAGTTTAACTCATGATGGGCATGGTCCTGTGAGATTATAACTCAGGGCAGACACGATCCTGTGGGAGTTTAACTCAGGACGGACATGGTCCTGTGGGAGTTTAACACAGGACGGACACGATCATGTGGTAGTTTAACTCAGGGCGGACACGTTCCTGTGGGATTATAACTCAGGACGGACACGGTCCTGTGGGAGTTTAACTCAGGGCGGACATGGTCCTTTGGAGTTTAACTCAGGGCGGACATGTTCCTGTGGGATTATAACTCAGGACGGACACGGCCCTGTGGGAGTTTAATTCAGGACGGACACGGTCATGTGGGAGTTTAACTCAGGACGGACACGGTCCTGTGGGAGTTTAAGTCAGGATGGACATTGTCCTGTGGGTTAATAACTCAGGACAGACATGGTCCTGTGGGATATTAACTCAGGACGGACACGGTCCTGTGGGAGTTTAACTCAGGACAGACATGGCCCTGTGGGATCACTCAAGACGGACACGGTCCTGTCGGAGTTTAACTCAGGATGGACACGTTCCTGTGGGATTATAACTCAAGACGGACACGGTCATGTGGGAGTTTAACTCAGGACGGACACGTTCCTGTGGGATTATAACTCAAACAGACACCGTCCTGTGGGAGTTTAAGTCAGGAGGGACATGGTCGTGTGAGATAACTCAGGACGGACACGGTCCTGTGGGAGTTTAACTCAGGACGAACATTGTCCTGTGGGTTAATAACTCAGGACGGACATGGCCCTGTGGGATATTACTTCAGGATGGACATGGTCATGTGGGATAATAACTCAGGACGGACACGGTCCTGTGGGTGTTTAACTCAGGACAGAAACACTCCTGTGAGAGTTTAACTCAGGACGGACACGGTCCTGTCGGATTATAATTCAGGACGGACACGGTCCTGTGGGAGCTTAACTCAGGACGGACACAGTCCAGTGGGATTATAACTCAGGACGGATATGGTCCTGTGGGAGTTCAATTCATGACGGACATGGTCCTGTGGGAGTTTAACTCAGAGCATACACGACTCCGTGGGATTATAACTCAGAATGGACATGATCCTGTGTAAGTTTAACTCATGATGGGCATGGTCCTGTGAGATTATAACTCAGGGCAGACACGATCCTGTGGGAGTTTAACTCAGGACGGACATGGTCCTGTGGGAGTTTAACACAGGACGGACACGATCATGTGGTAGTTTAACTCAGGGCGGACACGTTCCTGTGGGATTATAACTCAGGACGGACACGGTCCTGTGGGAGTTTAACTCAGGGCGGACATGGTCCTTTGGAGTTTAACTCAGGGCGGACATGTTCCTGTGGGATTATAACTCAGGACGGACACGGCCCTGTGGGAGTTTAATTCAGGACGGACACGGTCATGTGGGAGTTTAACTCAGGACGGACACGGTCCTGTGGGAGTTTAAGTCAGGATGGACATTGTCCTGTGGGTTAATAACTCAGGACAGACATGGTCCTGTGGGATATTAACTCAGGACGGACACGGTCCTGTGGGAGTTTAACTCAGGACAGACATGGCCCTGTGGGATCACTCAAGACGGACACGGTCCTGTCGGAGTTTAACTCAGGATGGACACGTTCCTGTGGGATTATAACTCAAGACGGACACGGTCATGTGGGAGTTTAACTCAGGACGGACACGTTCCTGTGGGATTATAACTCAGGACAGACACCGTCCTGTGGGAGTTTAAGTCAGGAGGGACATGGTCGTGTGAGATAACTCAGGACGGACACGGTCCTGTGGGAGTTTAACTCAGGACGAACATTGTCCTGTGGGTTAATAACTCAGGACGGACATGGCCCTGTGGGATATTACTTCAGGATGGACATGGTCATGTGGGATAATAACTCAGGACGGACACGGTCCTGTGGGTGTTTAACTCAGGACAGAAACACTCCTGTGAGAGTTTAACTCAGGACGGACACGGTCCTGTCGGATTATAATTCAGGACGGACACGGTCCTGTGGGAGCTTAACTCAGGACGGACACAGTCCAGTGGGATTATAACTCAGGACGGACACGGTCCTGTGGGAGTTTAATTCAGGATGGACACGGTCCTGTGGGATTATAAGTCAGGACGGATATGGTCCTGTCGCAGGTTAATTCATGACGGACACGGTCCTGTGGGAGATTAACTCAGAGCATACATGATTCTGTGGGATTATAACTCAGAATGGACACAATCCTGTGGAAGTTTAACTCATGATGGACATGGTCTTGTGGGAGTTTAACTCAGGACGGACACGGTCCTGTAGGAGCTTAACTCAGGGCGGACATGGTCCTTTGGAGTTTAACTCAGGGCGGAGATGTTCCTGTGGGATTATAACTCAGGACGGACACGGTCCTGTGGGACTTTAACTCAGAACAGACATGGTCCTGTGGGATCACTTAGGACGGACATGGTCCTGTGGGAGTTTAACTCAGGATGGACACGTTCCTGTGGGATTATAACTCAGGACGGACACGGTCCTGTGGGAGTTTAAGTCAGGATGGGCACGGTCCTGTGGGATAACTCAGGATGGACTCAATTTTGTGGGATTATAACTCAGGACGGAGAAGGTTCTGTGGGAGTTTAACTCAGGACAGACACAGTCCTGTGGGAGTTTAACTCAGGGCGGACACGTTCCTGTGGGATTATAACTCAGGATGGGCGCGGTTCTGTGGGAGTTTAACTCAGGGCGGTCATGGTCCTGTGGGAGTTTAACTCAGGGCGGACACATTCCTGTGGGATTATAACTCAGGACGGACATGGTCCTGTGGGTGTTTAACTCAGGACAGACACGGTCCTGTGAGATTATAACTCAGGATGGACATGGTCCTGTGGGTGTTTAACTCAGAACGAACACCGTCTTGTGGAATTATAACTCAGGATGGACACGATCCTGTGGGAGTTTAACTCAGGGCGGATACAATCCTGTGGGATTATAACTCAGCACGGACATGGTCCTGTGGGATTATAACTCAGGACGGACATGGTCCTGTGGGATTATAACTCAGGATGGACTCAATCTTGTGGGAGTTTAACTCAGGACAGACATGGTCCCATGGGTGTTTAACTCAGAACGAACGCGGTCTTGTGGAATTAAAACAAAGGACGGACACAATCCTGTGGGAGTTTAACTCAGGACGGACACGGTCCTGTGGAATTATAACTCAGGACGGACACGATCCTGTGGGAGTTTAACTCAGTTCGTACACGATCCAGTGGGATTATAATTGTGTTTTGAGTTTTGTTTCAATTAAGTTTGTCCCAGTTCCCGGGTGTTACCTGAAGGGGGTGCTGGGGGACTCGGTTTTACTTTGTCTTTCACTTTCAGTTTCTGTTCTGCCTTGCAGACAATGTGCTGTAATGTCCACCCATTTACTCAGTAAATAGTAAAAGGTACATTCCGTCTCCTCTATTCATTACTGTTCGGTCAAGATGCAATACTGGCGACGAGGCGGCTGTTGAACTCTCTAGAAGGACGGAGATAGCCATGCGAACCTACAGCCGTGATATTGGAAATTGCGACGAGCGGGCCACTCAGCTAGCAACATCAGCGGCTTTTTGATAGTTGGCTAGCTGCGATGTAGACTGCGGACAGAGTATTGTGCGGGCCAGGCAACTACAGTGAGTGTAGCTACCGTAACTCTGGCCGGAGGAGAAAAAGAATTTTTAAAATAAGAAAAAGTCTGTGGATCTTAAACGGACAGTGCACATTAAAATTATGACAACCTTGGGACGTATTGAAGAGTTCTCTGGGGATAAGGACAGTTCATGGGAGGAATACGCAGAAAGACTGGGGTGTTTCCTTGAGGCCAATAATATTGACAAAGAAGAGAAGAAGCGCTCAGTGTTGCTAAGTGTATGCGGAGCTGCTACTTACTCCATCCTGCGTTCATTGGTGGCTCCTCGTAAACCGAGTGAGGTGGATTATGCTGATTTGATTGAGAAGCTGCAGAAACATTTTAACCCAAAACCCTCACAGAGATTGCGCAGCGTTTCCATTTTCACAATTGTAAACAACAGCCTGGACAATCTATTTCAAGTTACATTGCTGAGTTGAGGAAACGCTCATTACATTGTAATTTTGGTGACCAGTTAGACAATATGCTCTGTGATCAGATTGTGTGTGGAGTGCTGGACTCGGCATTGCAGAGACAGCTGTTAGCGGAGAAGGCCCTGACGTTCCGACTGGCCGAGGAGAAGGCTTTAGCAGCAGAGGCTGCATCGATGAACACACGTATGCTCCGTACAGAGGCAGCACCATCTCAGGCCACCGAGGAGGTGCACAAGACCACACACGCAGCTGCTGCTGCGAGAGACATGGAGGCAACCAAAGAGACAGGCAAATTTGTGTCAGCGGTATGTCATTTCTGTAAGAAAAGAGGACACATAGCTCGTGTCTGCATGAAGAAAGCTCAGGCTGCTGCAGCAGAGCCAACACGAGCATCGCAGACACACACCCTGATACTGGAGGACAACGATGAGTACACAGTGTATACCACGGAAGCTGAGCAGCTACCCCACAGACGGTGGGGATACACGGCAAATGTGATCATGAATGGGGCACCACTCTGCATGGAGGTGGATTCAGGCTCAGCGTGTTCGTTGATAATGAAGAGACTTACAATAGGCTGTGGCCAAGTGAACCCCCGGCGATGGCTCAGGTCAGTGGCGTGCTACGGCAGTGGTCCCAAGCTCAACTCCAGGTGCTGGGTATGATTCATGTGGAAGTTAACTATCAGGCAGTCAAGGACACACTTCCACTTTATGTGCTGGCGGGGCAGGGCACAAGCCTGCTGGGCAGAGATTGGTTTGAGCCCCTAGGTATTGAAGTGACAGGAGTACACACAGTACAGCGACAGCCCATAATGCCTATGTTGGAGAACTATGAAGAGGTTTTTGGTGAGTTCGGGGCCTGTCGGGGACCGCCAGTCTCAATCGAAGTGGACCCAGGGGTAGCGCCTAAGTTCTTCAAGGCGCGACCAGTAATGTCCACCCATTTACTCAGTAAATAGTAAAAGGTACATTCCGTCTCCTCTATTCATTACTGTTCGGTCAAGATGCAATACTCAGCACGGACACGGTCCTGTGGGAGTTTAACTCAGGACGGACACGGTCCTGTGGGAGTTTAAATCAGGACGGACACGGTCCTGTGGGAGTTTAACTCAGGACGGACACAGTCCTGTGGGAGTTTAACTCAGGGCGGACATGATCTTGTGGGATTATAACACAGCACAGACATGGTCCTGTGGGATTATAACTCAGGACGGACACGGTCCTGTGGGATTATAGCTCAGGACGGACACAGTCCTGTGGGTGTTTAACTCAGGATGGACATGATTGTTATGTTCATTAATAACTAGACATTCTTATTATGAACAGCTAGCTTCTAGCTAGTCATTTATTCAGTACACGTTCTCTAGGTACAGCATCTGTAGAGATTCAGCATGTGTGCTTCTGAGTGCAGGCAGCCATCTTGACTACTGCCTTGTGGGTAGCCTAGTGCATCGTGGGTAGCGTAGTCTTAAACACATACAACTAAATATACAGCTCTATACAGCTCTACGGCTCCATCTAGTGTACCACTCTAGAATGACATGTTATTGATCATTACAATGGTCTTGTGGGAGTTTAACTCAGGACGGACACAGTCATGTGGGAGTTTATCTCAGGACGGACATTAGTGTATGTACCTTTAAGAGAGAACTACTTTTACAGCTCCTGTATACTGTAGTACCGGCAGTGACCACACCTGTATATAAGCCTTGAGCATGCCTCTGTACTGTCAGTCTTTAGACTACCCTCCTCCAGTAAACACCTGTTGATTGTTAAGTTACAGCCTCCGTGTAGTTATTGGAAAACATCATACTTTAAGAATCACGGATTCAACAGTGGCACGAGGTCGATTTGAATCTACCTGCAACTCTGCATTTCCCTTCAAGGATTCGCTCCGGGAGGGCGGTGGAAGAAAGTCGAGGCCGAAGCACGGGCGTCGACCACGAGCAATCGCCCAGTCATCCGGCAGAGAGAAAACATCACAGGGGAGGCTGTTGAGAGCCGGGCTTGGTTCCCCAGCCACGATGATCCAGCAACAGACTGGCAACAGGTACAGCGCTGACCCTTCCCGGACAGCGGCGGCTGGAGCCGACTGACGGCAGAGAAAAAGCCGAGCAGCGTCGATGGGGTAGGAGAGAGGGTGAAGCGCACAGGGCGCAGCCGGGGGTTGAAAACCGAGCGGCGTCGAGGAAAAACAAACAGAGAGAGAGAGGGTAAAGCAGCAGCCGGGTTCAGGACCGAGCGATGGCAACGGGAAAGGCGCACAGGAGAACACGCAGAGCACAGCCAGGGCTCAAGGGCTGAACCGCGTCTGCGGGGAGAAGAAGGGAGAGTGCGGGAGACACCATTGAGCCGCGGAGAAGAAGGGAGAGCGCGGAAGACGCCATTTTAGAAGCCGCAGCGGAGAAGAAGGGCGAGCGCGGGAAGAAAGGAAAGCGCGGGAGATGCCATTTTGTGCCAGCGGAGAAGAAGGGAGAGCGCGGGAGACGCCATTTTAGACAGTTAAATCACACCCAGGGATGCCGAAGAGTGGCAGTATCACTGCGTTCGACAATGAAGTCGAAGATTGGGCGACATATGTGGAACGCATTGAGGTGTACTGCAGGGCGAATGAAGTGCCAGATGCTAGGAAAGCACTGGTTTTGTTAAATTCCATGGGTGCAAAAACTTATGGCTTACTGCGAAACCTAATAACCCCAGAGAAGCCCGTGGATAAGAATTTCGAAAGCATAGTAGAAATCCTACAGGACCACTTAAACCCCACACCGCTGCTGATAGCAGAAAGATTTAAGTTCCACAAAAGGAACCAGCATAAAGACAAAAGTAATGCTGAGTACTTAACGGAACTGCGCAAGCTATCGAAACACTGCCAGTTTGGAGTGGGACTAACAGATACGTTAAGGGACAAGTTTGTGTGTGGGCTTCAAAGTGAAGGAACCCAGAAACGGCTTCTATCAGAAAAGGATCTTACGCTGGACAAGGCTTTCAGCATGGCAGTATCACACGAAGCAGCCGCACGGGGCGCTGCAGAGATACAACGGAGAGCGCAAGAATATGGCACCAATGAAATGTCATATGGAGCAGGGAAGTGTTATCACAACACACGACCAGAAGGATTGTTGGTTCAAGGACCAAGTGTGCAGACAGTGTGGAAAAGCAGGACACATAGCAAGAGTCTGCAGGTCAGGGAAGAAAACCAACAGCAAGAAATCTCCACAGGAGAAGTACAAAAAGGTACATAAGGTGATGGACAGTAGTTCAGACGAACAGAAAAGTGATACAGACTCCGGAAGGAAGGAGCTGGGTTGTCTGAAACTACATAAGGTAACCAAAATGGAGGATCACCAGACTATCTGGGTCACACTCAAGATAGACGGAGTCCAAGTGAAAATGGAATTGGACACAGGATCAGCCCTAACAGTCATAAACCTAAGGGACTACAAGCGGCTATTTTCACATATACCCTTGAAAGCTACAGAGATTGTCTTGAAGACATACACGGGGCAAAAAGTCTACCCCAAAGGAAAAATAAGGGTGAAAGTGATATACAAAGGCCAGGAAATACCTAAAATGGACCTATATGTATTGCCAGATGGAGGACCACCACTACTAGGACGTGAATGGATCTGGAAGATACAATTAGATTGGCATTCCATACAGGCACTGAAGGTTGAGGCCAAAAAGGATGACGACGTCACACCTTGACGACTGTCAAAAATGCTAACTGACGCACAAGAAGTGTTCCAGGAGGGACTCGGAACACTAAAAGGCATAACAGCAACGATTAAAATAGAGGAAAATGCAAGCCCAAAGTTTTTTAAGGCCAGACCGGTGCCTTATGCGATCCGACCAGCCGTCGAAGCAGAGCTGGAAGGGTTGGAATGTTCAGAAGTACTGTCCAAAGTAGACTGGAGCGAGTGGGCTACACCCATCGTTCCTGTAATGAAGAGGTCGTTGAGTAATACGCCTGGGGAACCAAAGAAGGTCCGCATCTGTGGGGATTTTAAGGTGACAGTGAACCCAGTCCTTCACATGGTACAATATCCGCTTCCACAGATTGAGGATATTTTCGCCTCGCTATCTGGAGGTAAACGCTTCACCAAAATTGATCTGGCCCAGGCGTACTTGCAAATGGAGGTAGAAGAAGCCTCGAAACAATACCTCATGATCAACACTCATAAAGGTCTCTACCAATACAATCGGCTGGTGTTTGGGGTAGCATCGGCTCCGGCTATTTGGCAAAGGGCAATGGATCAAGTCCTGCAAGGGATTCCAGGGACCCAGTGTTATTTGGACGACATCCTGGTCACGGGCGAAAATGACAGTGATCACCTCGCCAACCTGGAGAAGGTGCTCATTAGATTAAAGGAATATGGGCTACGAGCTAATCGCCACAAGTGCGAGCTTTTCCAGAAACAGATCTCGTATTGTGGCCACGTTATTGATGAAGAGGGGTTACATAAGTCCCCTGAAAAGACTGAGGCAGTAGTCAAGGCTCCAGCACCGGAAAATGTGTCACAAGTGAGGTCGTTCCTCGGGCTGGTAAACTACTACCATAAGTTCTTACCAAATTTGTCTACAGTATTACACCCACTGAACACCCTACTGCAAATGGGGGTACCATGGATGTGGAATGACGAATGTAAACGAGCTTTCTAGAAGTGCAAAGAATTGATCACATCAAAAGAGGTGCTGGCCCATTTCAACCCAGCGCTACCAATTCGGTTGGCATGTGATGCATCACCCTATGGTATTGGAGCGGTGCTGTCGCACAAATTCCCAGACGGGTTGGAGAGGCCAGTAGCCTTTGCGTCTCGGTCACTAACCTCAGCCGAGCGCAACTACGCCTAGATTGACAGGGAGGCCCTCAGCTTAGTATGGGGAGTAAAATAATTCAACCACTATCTGCATGGGCAGAAGTTCACCTTGCTGACTGACCACCAACCACTTGTCTCCATCTTCAATCCAAAGAAGGGCATTCCGGTGATGACTGCACAACGGTTACAAAGATGGTCGCTTTTTCTAGGGGCAAACCAATATGAAATAGAATATAAAGGCACGAAACAGCATGGAAACGCTGATGGGCTATCACGCCTGCCACTGCCTACTGTGGAGGAAGCACCAGCTGTGGACCCCATCGAGATATTTTATTCGTCAATAATTGAACGATTGCCAGTAACTAACGCGGATATAGAGAAGGAGACCCGCAATGATCCGACACTGTCTCGGGTATATGATTTGACGGTGAGGGGATGGCCAACACATGGCGACTCACTGTTGCCAGCATTCTCATCCAGAAGAGAACAGCTGCCAGTATGCCAGGGGACAGTGATGTGTGGATCCCGAGTGGTAATTCCACCCAAGTTAAGGGAGAGAGTGCTCAATGAGCTTCACGAAGGTCATCTGGGAGGGGTGAAAATGAAAAGCCTTGCTAGGGCTTATGTGTGGTGGCCGGGGATCGATCAACAAATGGAGGACCTAACCAAGAGCTGCTCAGGATGCCAGAAGGTCCAAAATGCACCACCACATGCCCCTCTACACCCATGGGAGTGGCCCTCCTCTCCATGGCAACGGGTGCATATTGATTTTGCTGGTCCATTCATGGACTCAATGTTCTTAATAGCAGTGGATGCTCACTCGAAATGGCCTGAGGTGATAAAAATGTCCTCAACCACTACAGAGAAAACGATTGCCGTCCTACAGACCATATTTGCCAGGAACGGCTTGCCAGAGCAGATTTGCTCTGATAATGGACCACAGTTTGTGTCCGAAGAGTTTCGGAAATTTATGAGAAGGAATGGGGTAAGGCATTACACATCCGCCCCGTATCATCCAGCCACAAATGGATTGGCTGAGAGGTTCGTACAAACCTTTAAAAAGGCGATAAAGGCCATGTGCAATGATGAAATTCCACAAGCATAAGGTGGACAATTTCCTGTTAGCCTACAGAAATGCGACACATGCAGTTACCAACCAGACCCCGGCCATGATGTTCTTTAACCGAAGGTTGAGATCTCGTCTGGATTTGCTCAGACCAAATGTGCGAAGGAATGTTGAGGATAAACAATTCCAGCACATCAGTGAGAAGCCAACAAGGAGCTTCAATGTAGGACAACCAGTCTTGGCCCGTGACTACCGAACAGAGAAATGGCAACCCGGAACGATATGCACACGGCAGGGGCCATTAATGTACACAGTGGATGTTGGGGAGAACATTGTGAGACGCCACGTCGACCAGATCTTAGCGTCACAGGAACGAGTCAACCCCATGTCTCACGTGTCTGGGGATGAACGCGACATACCGGTAGCATCTACCTCAGAAACAGTAGCAGTGGAAACTGATGAAATAACCGACGAAAAGGGGCCAGAATCGCCTCCACACCAAGAACAAGAACCTCAGGAAAGGCGCTATCCAGAAAGGATCAGGAAGCCGCCCCAAAGACTGAATCTATAAATGGACTATTTCAGTTTAATGTGCATGTTAAAGTGTTAATTGTTATTTGAACATTATGGGTACTGCTAACCTAAAAGGGGAGGAATTGTAGTGTATGTACCTTTAAGAGAGAACTACTTTTACAGCTCCTGTATACTGTAGTACCGGCAGTGACCACACTTGTATATAAGCCTTGAGCATGCCTCTGTACTGTCAGTCTTTAGACTACCCTCCTCCAGTAAACACCTGTTGATTGTTAAGTTACAGCCTCCGTGTAGTTATTGGAAAACATTATACTTTAAGAATCACGGATTCAACAGACATGGTCCGGTGAGAGTTTAACTCAGGACGGACACGGTCCTGTGGGAGTTTAACTCAGGACGGACATGGTCCTGTGGGAGTTTAACTCAGGACGGACACGGTCCTGTGGGATTATAACTCAGGACGGACATGATCCTGTGGCATTATAACTCAGGATGGACATGATCCTGTGGAAGTTTACCTCAGGACGGACACGATCCTGTGGGAGTTTAACTCAGGACGGACATGGTCCTATGGGTTAACTCAGCACGGACATGGTTCTGTGGGAGTTTAACTCAGGGCGGACATGGTTCTGTGGGAGTTTAACTCAGGGCGGACACGTTCCTGTGGGATTATAACTCAGGACGGACACGGTTCTGTGGGAGTTTAACTCAGGACAGGCACGGTCCTGTGGGAGTTTAACTCAGGACGGATACAGTCCTGTGGGATTATAACTCAGGACGGACACGGTTCTGTGGGAGTTTAACTCAGGACGGACACGGCCCTGTGGGAGTTTAACTCAGGACTGACAGGATTGGGAAAATAGATTAAAGGGTAAGGCGATACATGATCAGTGGTGTACATTTAAGGAGTTATTTTACAACTTCCAAAAAATATATATTCCACTGAGAAGAAAAGGGTGTAAAAGAAAAGACAGCCATCCGTGGCTAAGTAAAGAAATTAAGGATAGTATTCGACTAAAAACAAAGGCATATAAGGTAGCCAAATCTAATGGGAGGATAGAGGATTGGGAAAACTTTAAAAGACAGCAAAAAATAACAAAAAGATTGATTAAGAAAGGGAAGATAGATTATGAAAGTAAATTAGCAAAAAATATAAAAACAGATAGTAAGAGCCTTTATAGTTATATAAAAAGAAAAAGGGTGGCTAAAGTAAATGTTGGTCCCTTAGAGGATGAGACCGGGAAATTAATGGTGGGAAATATGGAGATGGCAAAAACACTGAATGAATATTTTATATCAGTCTTTACAGTAGAAGACACTAAGAATATCCCAACACTGGACAAACAGGGGGCTAAAGGGGGGGAGGAGCTAAACACGATCAAAATCACTAAGGAAGTGGTACTCGGTAAAATAATGGGACTCAAGGCGGATAAATCACCTGGACCTGATCGCTTACATCCAAGGGTCTTGAGGGAAGTGGCGGTAGGGATTGTGGATGCATTGGTAATAATTTTCCAAAACTCCCTGGACTCGGCAATGGTCCCGGCAGACTGGAAAACTGCTAATGTAACACCCTTATATAAAAAGGGCAGTAGACAGAAGGCTGGAAACTATAGACCGGTTAGCCTAACATCTGTGGTAGGTAAAATTTTGGAGTCCATTATTAAGGAGACAGTAACAGGACATTTGGATAATCATAATTAAATAGGACAAAGTCAGCATGGTTTTATGAAGGGGAAGTCATGTTTGACAAATTTGCTGGAGTTCTTTGAGGAAGTAACATATAGGGTGGATAAAGGGGAACCAGTGGACGTAGTGTATTTAGACTTCCAAAAGGCATTTGACAAGGTGCCACACAAAAGATTATTGCTTAAGATAAAAAATCACGGGATTGGGGGTAATATTCTGGCATGGATAGAGGATTGGCTATCTAACAGAAGGCAGAGAGTTGGGATAAATGGTTCATTCTCAGACTGGCAATCAGTAACTAGTGGTGTTCCGCAGGGTCAGTGCTGGGTCCCCAACTCTTTACAATCTATATTAATGATTTGGAGGAGGGGACCGAGTGTAACATATCAAAGTTTGCAGATGATACTAAGATGGGAGGGAAAGTAGTGAGTGAGGAGGACATAAAAAACTGCAAGGGGACATAGACAGGCTAAGTAAGTGGGCAGAGATTTGGCAGATGGAATACAATACTGGAAAGTGTGAGGTTATGCACTTTGGCAGGAAAAATCGTAGAGCAAGTTATTATCTTAATGGCAAGAAACTGGAAAGTACTGAAGTACAAAGGGATCTGGGGGTCCTGGTGCACGAAACTCAAAAGGTTAGTATGCAGGTGCAGCAAGTGATTAAGAAGGCCAATGGAATGTTGGCTTTCATTGCTAGGGGGATAGAATATAAAAATAGGGAGGTATTGCTTCAGTTGTACAGGTATTGGTGAGACCGCACCTGGAATACTGCGTACAGTTTTGGTGTCCATACTTAAGAAAGGACATACTTGCTCTCGAGTCAGTACAAAGAAGGTACACCCGGTTAATCCCGGGGATGAGGGGATGGACATATGAGGAGAGGTTGAGTAGATTGGGACTCTACTCATTGGAGTTCAGAAGAATGAGAGGCGATCTTATTGAAACATATAAGATTGTGAAGGGGTTGGATCGGGTGGATGCGGGGAGGATGTTCCCGATGATGGGTGAAACTAGAACTAGGGGGCATAGTCTTAGGATAAGGGGCTGCTCTTTCAAAACTGAGATGAGGAGGAACTACTTCACTCAGAGGGTGCTAGGTCCATGGAATATGCTGCCCCAAAAAGCTGTAGAAGCTACATCATTACATAAATTTAAAACAGAAATAGACAGTTTCCTAGAAGTAAAGGGAATTAAGGGTTACGGGGAGCGGGCAGGAATTTGGACATGAACCTAGGTCCGGATCGGTCATGGCCCTGTGGGTAGCGGAGCGGGCCCAGGGGCCATGTAGCCTTACCCTGCTCCTATTTCGTGTGTCTAATTCTGTTAGATTCAGGAGATGGTTCTGTGATAGTGGATTGGCGGTTAGGATCAGATCAGCCATGATCTTATTGAATGGCGGAGCAGGCTCGAGGGGCCGATTGGCCTACTCCTGCTCCTATTTCTTATGTTCTTATCTTCTTATGTCCTGTGGGAGTTTAACTCAGGATGGACACGGTCCTATGGGATTATAACTCAGGACGGATATGGTCCTGTGGGAGTTTAATTCATGACGGATACGGTCCTGTGGGATTTTAACTAAGAGCATACACGATTCTGTGGGATTATAACTCAGAATGGACATGATCCTGTGGAAGTTTAACTCATGACGGACATGGTCCTGTGAGATTATAACTCAGGGTGGACACGATCCTGTGGGAGTTTAACTCAGGTCGGACATGGTCCTGTCGGAGTTTAACTCAGGACGGACACGGTCCTGTGGGAGATTAACTCAGGGCGGACATGGTCCTTTGGCGATTAACTCAGGGTGGACACGTTCCTGTTAGATTATAACTCAGGACGGACACGGTCCTGTAGGAGTTTAACTCAGGACGGACATGGTCCTGTGGGATCACTCAGGACGAACACGGTCCTGTGGGAGTTTAACTCAGGATGGACACGTTCCTGTGGGATTATAACTCAGGACGGACACGGTCCTGTGGGAGTTTAACTCAGGGCGGACACGTTCCTGTGGGATTTTAACTCAGGACAGACACGGTCCTGTGGGAGTTTAAGTCAGGATGGACATGGTCCTGTGGGATAACTCAGGATGGACACGGTCCTGTGGGAGTTTAAGTCAGGATGAACATGGTCCTGTGGGATAACTCAGGATGGACACGGTCCTGTGGGAGTTCAACTCAGGACGAACATTGTCCTGTGGGATAATAACTCAGGACGGACATGGTCCTGTGGGAGTTTAACTCAGAGCGAACATGGTCCGGTGGGAGTTTAACTCAGGACGGACATTGTCCTGTGGGATTATAACTCAGGACGGACACGGTCCTGTGGGAGTTTAACTCAGGACGGACATGGTCCTGTGGGATTGTATCTCCGGACGGACACGATCCTGTGAGATTATAACTCAGGACGGTCACGGGCTTGTGGGAGTTTAAATCAGTCTGGACATGGTCCTGTGTAATTATAACTGAGGATGGACACGATCCTGTGGGAGTTTAAGTCAGGCCGGACACGGTCCTGTGGGAGTTTAACTCAGGACAAACACGGTCCGGTGGGAGTATAACTCAGGACGGACACGGTCCTGTGGGAGTTTAACTCAGGACAGACACGGTCCTGTGGGAGTTTAACTCAGGACAGACACGGTCCTGTGGGTGTTTAAGTCAGGATGGACATGGTCTTGTGGGAGTTTAACTGAGGAGGGACACGATACTGTGGGAGCTTAACTGAGGAGGACACGATCCTGTGGGAGTTTAACTCAGGACGGACACGATACTGTGGGATTATAACTCAGGACGGACACGATCCTGTGGGAGTTTAACTCAGGGCTGACCCGGTCCTGTGGGAGTTTAACTCAGGACGGACACGGTCCGGTGGGAGTTTAACTCAGGGCGGACACGTTCCTGTGGGAGTTTAACTCAGGACGGACATGGTCCTGTGGGAGTTTAACTCAGGACGGACACGTTCCTGTGGGATTATAACTCAGGACGGACACGGTCCTGTGGGAGTTTAACTCAGGGCGGACATGGTCCTTTGAAGTTTAACTCAGGGCGGACACGTTCCTGTGGGATTATAACTCAGGATGGACACGGTCCTGTGGGAGTTCAACTCAGGACGGACATGGTCCTGTGGGATAACTCAGAACGGACACGGTTCTGTGGGAGTTTAACTCAGGACGGACACGTTCCTGTGGGATTATAACTCAGGACGGACACGGTCCTGTGGGAGTTTAACTCTGAGCGGACATGGTCCTGTGAGAGTTTAACTCAGGGCGGACACACTCCTGTGGGATTATAACTCAGGACGGACATGGTCCTGTGGGAGTTTAAGTCAGGATGGACATGGCCCTGTGGGATAACTCAGGACGGACACGGTCCTGTGGGAGTTTAACTCAGGACGAACATTGTCCTGTGGGATAATAACTCAGGACGGACATGGTCCTGTGGGATTATAACTCAGGATGGACTCAATCTTGTGGGAGTTTAACTCAGGACAGACACGGTCCTGTGGGAGTTTAACTCAGAGTGGACATGGTCCGGTGGGAGTTTCACTCAAGACGGACATTGTCCTGTGGGATTATAACTCAGGACGGACACGGTCCTGTGGGAGTTTAACTCAGGACGGACACGGTCCTGTGGGATTGTATCTCCGGACGGACACGGTCCTGTGAGATTATAACTCAGGACGGACACGGTCTTGTGGGAGTTTAAATCAGGCTGGACATGGTCCTGTGGAATTATAACTGAGGATGGACACGATCCTGTGGGACTTTAAGTCAGGACGGACACGGTCCTGTGGGAGTTTAACTCAGGACGGACACGGTCCTGTGGGAGTTTAACTCAGGACGGAGACGGTCCTGTGGGAGTTTAACTCAGGACTGACATGATCCTGTGGGATTGTAACTCAGGACGGACATGATCCTGTGGCATTATAACTCAGGACGGATATAGTCAAGTTGGAGTTTAACTCAGGACGGACAGATTCCTGTGGGAGTTTAACTCAGAGCGTACACGATTCTGTGGGATTGTAACTCAGGACGGACACTGTTAAGTCTGTGTGTTATAGTGATAATTACTACACAGACTACAAGAGTAAATTCAACAGGTTTTTACTGGATGGAGGTAGGGACTATACGGAATACAATATTACTACACAGTGCTTATATACCGGTGTGGTCACCACCGGTATTACGTATACAGCAGCCAGAGAAAGTAGTACATCTCTTAAGGTGGAACAGGCTTAAGTTCTCTTAAGGTGGAACAGGTTACATACACCACAATCCTCCCTTTTTAGCTTAACAGTCATATCCCCATTTAACATAACATAATAACATATATACATATATAACTTCAGGTATAACAGTTCAAAGGTTCAGTCTCTCAGGAGGCTTTCTGATGCGGCTTGGATGACGCCTCTCAGTAGTCTCTGATTCTTGCTGTTGAGGTGCCTCCTCTATTTGGTTTCCAATGTATTGGGTGTCATCATCATCAAGTACATTCCCTGCCGAGGTAGATGCTTCAGGTTCATTAACGTCTTCCACAGTTGTCTCTGTCACAACCATGGGTTCGACCCTTGCTCTCGACTCTACCAGTTGATCCGCATGACGCCTTATCACATTATGACCAATATCTACTGTGTACATCAGAGGTCCTTGTCTGGCCCGAATTGTTCCGGACTGCCATTTTTCGTTTTCATAGCCCCTTGCCAACACTGGTTGTCCTACGTCGAAAGTTCGAGTGGTCTTGTTGTTAATATGCCGAAACTGTTTGTTTTCCACTTCCCTCCGCACATTTGGTTTTAACAAGTCCAACTTGGACCGCAACCTCCTGTTATAAAACATCATGGCAGGACTTTGGTTAGTCACTGCATGATCGGCGTTTCGATATGACATCAGGAACTTGTCGACCTTGTGCTGCAGCGGAATCTGATCATCGTTAATGGCCTTAATTGCCTTTTTGAAAGTCGGGACAAATCTTTCAGCCAACCCATTTGTCGCCGGATGATATGGGGCAGAGGTATAATGTTTTACTCCATTCTTCTTTAAGAATTGTCGGAATTCTTCCGATACAAACTGTGGTCCGTTGTCCGAACAGATCTGTTCTGGCAATCCGTTCCTTGCGAATATTGTTCTTAACACCGCAATTGTCTTTTCTGAAGTAGTGGTATTCATCTTGATGACTTCTGGCCATTTGGAATGTGCGTCCACCGCGATTAGGAACATGGAGTCCATGAATGGACCAGCAAAGTCAATGTGTACGCGTTGCCATGGGGCTGAAGGCCATTCCCATGGGTGTAGCGGTGCTATCGGAGGTGCATTTTGCACTTTTTGGCACCCAGCGCAGCTTTTCGTTAACTCCTCAATCTGTTGGTCAATACCCGGCCACCATGCATAAGCCCAAGCAAGACTTTTCATTTTAACTCCCCCCAGATGACCTTCATGCAGTTCGTTTAAAACTCTTTCCCTTAACTTGGGAGGAATAATCACTCTTGTCCCGTACATCAAGGTACCATGGCAGACGGACAGCTGGTCTCGCCTTGCCGAAAATGCCGGTAACAGAGGATCACCCCGTCTTGGCCATCCTTTCACTGTCACCTCGTAGACACTGGACAGTGTCGGGTCGTTCCTGGTTTCTCTTTCAATACTTGCATTGGTGACTGGTAAACACTCGATGATGGTTGAATGAAATAACTCAACAGGGTCAACTTTCATCGTCTCTTCTTCAGGTAGTGGCAGGCACGACAGGCCATCAGCATTGCCATGCTGCTTCGTACCTTTGAATTCTATTTGATATTGATGTGCCCCTAGGAAAAGAGACCATCTCTGGAGACGCTGCGCTGTCATCACCGAAACACCCTTCTTAGGGTTAAAAATGGATACCAACGGTTGATGGTCTGTCAGAAGTGTGAATTTTTGGCCCTGCAGGTAATGATTAAACTTCTTCACTCCCCATACAAGGCTAAGAGCCTCCCTATCGATCTGCGCATAGTTGCGCTCAGCGAGGTCAATGATCTGGATGCAAACGCGACTGGCCTTTCCGTGCCATTTGGCAACTTGTGTGAGAGTACTGCCCCAATACCATATGGAGAAGCATCACAAGCCAACCGAATAGGCAGTGTCGGGTTGAAGTGAGCCAACACTTCCTCTGAGGTGATCAATTCTTTGCTTTTGCAAAATGCCTTCTTACAGTTTTCGCCCCATTCCCATGGTACCCCGTTCTGTAAAAGAGCGTTTAACGGGTGCAGTACCGTGGATAGATTTGGCAGAAATTTATGGTAATAGTTAATTAATCCTAGAAACGACCTCAACTGAGAGACATTCTCCGGAGCGGGAGCCTTTACAACTGCCTCAATCTTGTCAGGAGACTTATGAAGCCCCTCCCGGTCAATGACATGGCCACAGTATGAGATCTGCTTCTGGAAGAACTCACATTTCTGCCGATTTACTCTAAGTCCATACTCTTTCAGTCTGTTGAGCACCAGTTCCAAGTTTGCGAGATGTTGTTCATCACCATCACCTGTGATCAGAATATCGTCCAGGTAACATTGTGTGCCTGGAATTCCCTGTAATACCTGCTCCATGGCCCTCTGCCAAATTGCTGGAGCCGATGCCACTCCAAAAACCAGCCTATTGTACTGGTACAACCCTCGATGCGTGTTGATCGTGAGGTATTGGCGTGACTCTACCTCAACCTCCATCTGCAAGTACGCCTGCGCCAGGTCTATCTTGGTGAAGTGTTTCCCGCCAGACAATGAAGCGAAAATATCCTCAATCCGTGGAAGCGGATACTGCACCGTGTGAAGCACCGGATTAACGGTGATTTTGAAATCTCCACAGATGCGAACCTTCCCTGGATCTCCTGGCTTGTTGCTCGCAGGACGTTTCATAACGGGAACAATGGGCGTAGCCCACTCACTCCAATCTACCTTAGACAGTACACCTGAACGTTCTAGTGCTTCCAGTTCCGCTTCAACAGTAGGTCGTATTGCATAGGGTACCGGTCTGGCTTTAAAAATTTTTTGTTGTGCATGTTCATCAATCTTGATGTTTGCCATAATTCCTCTCAGTGTTCCCAGTCCCTGCTGGAACACCTCTTTAGCATCATCCAATATTCTGGACAATCGTTTAGGTTTGACATCTGTTTCCCCGGAATCTACCGTTAGTGCCTTCAAGGAGTGCCAGTCCATATTCATTTTCCTAATCCACTCCCGTCCTAGTAGTGGTGGACCTCCTTCAGGTAGCACATATAAGTCCATTACTTGGCTTTCTTTGCCCTCGTGGACCACTTCTACCTCTATTTTTCCGATGGGGTACACTCTTTGCCCCGTGTATGTTTTCAATATAATCTCCGTATCCTGTAGGGGAATATGTTGGAATAACCTTCTGTAATCTTTCTTATTCATGACCGTCAATGCCGATCCAGTGTCCAATTCCATTTTTACTTGGACTCCTGCTATCTGAAGAGTGACCCAAATTGTCTGGAGATCTGCATCCTTACCAACGTTGTGTACTCTTAAGCTATCCAGTTCATTACTGCTAGCATCTGAATCTGACTTCTGTTCGGTCAAACTGTTCTTTGTCACCTTGTGTAACTTTGCGTATTTTCCTTGCGGTGACTTTTTGTTGCTGGTCTTCTTTCCTGACCGGCATACTTTAGCTATGTGGCCAAGCCTGCCACACGGTCTGCATTCTTGGTTTTTAAACCAACACTGGTTCTGATCGTGCGTTGTCTTTCCACAACAATAACATTTGACAGAACTCAAACCCAATTTGTTTGTACCGAGTTCCGGTGACCGTAGCTGCATTACTGCCGTGCCTCTCGCTGCGGCTTCATGTGCTGCTGCCATAGTGACCGCCTTCTCAAGCGTCAGCTCATTCTCCTCGAACAGTCGCTTTTGTGTATCCTGTTTAAATAAACCACACACAAATTTATTTCGTAGTGCCTCTGTCAGTCCCGTTCCAAACTGACAATATTTTGCTAGCTTACGTAATTCCATCAAATATTCAGCATTGCTTTCATTCTGCAGCTGCCTTCTGTCGTAAAATTTAAATCGTTCCGCTAGCATCAGCGGCGTGGGGTTTAGATGATTTTTCAGGACAGTAACAATCTCATCGAACGTCTTATCTGCCGGTTCATCTGGTGATAACAGGTGTTTCAATTGCCCGTATGTCTTCGCACCCATTAAATTTAATAATGTTAGTGCTTTATCTGCATCAGGAATTTTATTTGCCTTACAATAATTTTGTATGCGTTCTACATACATGGCCCAATCATCGATGTCACTATCAAAGGTATTAATGTTCCCATGTTTAGGCATCGTTGCAATTTATTGTATTTTTATGTTATCCAAGATGGCGGCTTCCCGCTCTTGTCATCGTCCTCCGCCCACAAAATGGCGGTTTTCCCGTGCTTGGCGGACTTCAACCATCCCCCGACGCTGTCTCCGCTTCACCGCGGCTCTCGCGCCTTCAGTTTCCCCAGATGCTGCGCCTTTTAGCCCGAATGCGGCCCTTATCTCCGGTCGCGATCGATATCCCCGCGCTGCGCCTCTCGCTCGAAAGCGGCCCGGCCCTTATCTCCGGTCGCGATCGATCTCATCGCCCTTATTCCTCCGTCTTCCCAGCCCCGTCTGTACAGCCAACGCGGTTGACTTTCTGTCGCGTCGCTGCCCAGCTTACCCACCACCGAGGTAGAAAGAAGAAGCTGACAGTCGCTGATGGAGGCTTCGAGGTCAGGATGTCTTCTGCACTCCGGTTTCTCAATGCCTGCCGCTCGACATGTCTTCCAGTAGGGTGATGAGGGTGGAAACCTCTCTTCGACGTCTTGTCTGTGGATGAAGCCGCCGTGGAAATAACTGCCGCAGGGTAAGAATCGGACTCATCGCCACTGTTAAGTCTGTGTGTTATAGTGATAATTACTACACAGACTACAAGAGTAAATTCAACAGGTCTTTACTGGTTGGAGGTCGGGACTATACTGAAGACAATATTACTACACAGTGCTTATATACCAGTGTGGTCACCACCGGTATTACGTATACAGCAGCCAGAGAAAGTAGTACATCTCTTAAGGTGGAACAGGCTTAAGTTCTCTTAAGGTGGAACAGGTTACATACACCACAGACACGGTCCTGTGGGAGTTTCACTCAGGACGGACACTGCCCTGTGAGATTATAACTCACGACGGACACAGTCCTGTGGGAGTTTAACTCAGGACGGACATGGTGCTGTGAGATTTTAACTCAGGACGGACACGGTCCTATGGGAGTTTATTTCAGGACGGACATGATCCTGTGGGAGTTTAACTCAGGATGGACACGGTCGTTTGGGAGTTTAACTCAGGATGGACACGGTTCTGTGGGATTATAACTGAGGCGGACACGATCCTGTGGAGTTTAACTTAGGACGGACACGCTCCTGTGGGAATTTAAATCAGGGCATACACGGTCCGGTGGGAGTTTAACTCAGGACGGACACGGTCCTGTGGGATTATAACTCAGGATGGACATGGTCCTGTGGGATATTAACTCAGGATGGACATGGTCATGTGGGATAATAACTCAGGACGGACATGGTCCTGTGGGATTATAATTCAGGACGGACACGGTCCTGTGGGAGTTTAACTCAGGACAGACACGGTCCAGTGGGATTATAACTCAGGACAGACACGGTCCTGTGGGATTATAACTCAGGACAGACACGGTCCTGTGAGAGTTTAACTCAGGACAGACACGGTCCTGTGGGAGTTTAACTCAGGACAGACACGGTCCTGTGGGAGTTTAACTCAGGACAGACACGGTCTTATGGGAGTTTAACTGAGGAGGGACACAATCCTGTGGGAGTTTAACTGAGGAGGACACGATCCTGTGGGAGTTTATCTCAGGATGGGTACGATACTGTGGGATTATAGCTCAGGACGGATACAGTCCTGTGGGAGTTTATTCCAGGATGGACACGATCCTGTGGGAGTTTAACTCAGGACGGACACGATCCTGTGGGATTATAACTCAGGACGGACACGGTCCTGTGGGAGTTTATTTCAGGACGAACACGGTCTTGTGGGAGTTTAACTCAGGACGGTTATGATCCTGTGGGAGTTTTATTCAGGACTGACCCGGTCCTGTGGGAGTTTAACTCAGGACGGACACCGTCCAGTGGGATTATAACTCAGGACGGACACGGTCCTGTGGGAGTTTATTTCAGGATGAACACGGTCTTGTGGGAGTTTAACTCAGGACGGTTATGATCCTGTGGGAGTTTTATTCAGGACTGACCCGGTCCTGTGGGAGTTTAACTCAGGACGGACACCATCCAGTGGGAGTTTAACTCAGGATGGACACGGCCCTGTGAGAGTTTAACTCAGGACGGACACGGTTCTGTGGGAGTTTAATTCAGGACGGACACGGTCCGGTGGGAGTTTAACTCAGGGCGGACATGAGCCTGTGCGAGTTTAACTTAGGACGGACACGGTCCTGTGGGAGTTTAACTCAGGACGGACATGACCCTGTGGGATTGTAACTCACGACGGACATGATCCTGTGGCATTAAAACTCAGGACGGATATGGTCAAGTTGGAGTTTAACTCAGGATGGACACAGTCCTGTGGGAGTTTAACTCAGGACGGACACGATCCTGTGGGATTATAACTCAGGACGGACACGGTCCTGTGGGAGTTTATTTCAGGATGAACACGGTCTTGTGGGAGTTTAACTCAGGATGGTTTTGTGGTGTATGTAACCTGTTCCACCTTAAGAGAACTACCTTAAGAGATGTACTACTTTCTCTTGGCTGCTGTATACTGTAATACCGGTGGTGACCACACTGGTATATAAGTGTTGTGTAGGGATTTGCTGGGCAGTTCAGCCCTGACCTCCGAATAGTAAAGACCTGTTAAAGTTATTCTTGTGGTCTGTGTCCAGTGATTTATAATAAGCATAACTGGGACACACAGACTTAACAGTGGCGACGAGTCCGATCTTACCCTGCGGCAGTTTTACATCCAAGGCAGCTTCGTCCTCAGAACAGGCGTCGAGAAGAGGCATCCGCCCTCATCATCCTGCTGAGCACCATCGCACGGGAGGCATCGAGAACCCAGGTTAAAAAGAAAAATTCTGACCACGAAGCCCTCCATCAGCGACAGGCAGTGATCATCCCTTCTACCACGGTGGTGGGTAAGCCGATCAGCGACACGAGCAGAAAGTCGGCCGCGTTGACTGTGGAGTGGGGGAGGGAAAACGGAGGAAAAAGGGCAGAGAACTCGACCACGGCCGGTGAAAAGGGCCGGGCAGCAATCGAGGCCGAGAGGCGCAGCGACTGGGGCAGCTTAAGGCACGAGAGCCGCGGAGAACTCAAACGCAGCCGGTGTAAAGGACCGGGCTGCATGCGGGGCTGAGAAGCGCAACAGCAGGGGAAGCGTGAATGCCCACGGGAACCGCGGGGGAGTAAAAGCAGCGTCGGGGAATTGAGAACCGCTGGGGAGACGAGAACGGCAGCAGCACGGCAATCGCCATTGCAGCCAGCGGGGGAAGAAGGCAAACGCGGGAATCCGCCATTGTAGTCGGCGGGGGAAGAAGACGAGCGCGGGAAAGACCGCCAAGCGCGGGAAGCCGCCATTTTAGTAGGCGGGGGAAGAAGACAAGCGCGGGAAGCCGCCATTTTGAGAAAAAGAAAAGTTAAAAAACTTGCAAGAATGCCTAAACATGGGAACATTAATACCTTTGATAGCGATATCGAAGATTGGACCACGTATGTAGAACGCATGGAAGTTTATTGTAAAGCAAATAAGGTACCAGATGATGAGAAAGCACTAACCTTATTAAGCTCAATGGGTGCGAAGACATATGGGCTATTGAAGCACCTTCTGTCACCAGATAAACCGGCGGATCAGACTTTCGCGAATATTGTTGCTGTCCTGAAAAATCATTTAAACCCCACGCCGCTGATGATAGCGGAACGATTTAAATTTTACAGAAGAACGCAGCTGAAAGACGAAAGCAACGCTGAATTTTTAATTGAACTGCGTAAGCTATCAAAGTACTGTCAGTTTGGAACAGGACTAGCAGATGCGCTGAGAGATAAATTTGTGTGTGGATTGTTAAAAGAAGGAACACAAAAGCGACTGCTTGAGGAGAACGATCTTACGCTTGATAAAGCTGTCACTATTGCAGCATCACACGAAGCCGCAGCGAGAGGCACTGCAGAAATGCAGCTACGGTCACCGGAACTCAGCACCAATCAAATGGTCTTGGGTACAGTAAAATGTTATCGTTGTGGAAAGACAACGCACGATCAGAACCAGTGCTGGTTCAAAAATCAGGAATGCAGAAAATGTGGCAGGCTTGGTCACATAGCTAAAGTATGCCGGTCAGGAAAGAAGACCAGCAACAAAAAGTCACCGCAGGAAAAGTACAGAAAGGTACACAAGGTGACAGAACAGTTCGAACGAACAGAAGTCAAATTCAGACTCCAGCAGTAATGAACTGGGTAGTCTAAGAGTACACAATGTTGGTAATGAAGCAGACCTCCAAACAATCTGGGTCACACTTCAGATAGCAGGAGTCCAAGTGAAGATGGAATTGGACACTGGATCGGCATTGACGGTCATGAATAAGCAAGATTACAAAAGGTTATTCCCACATATTCCCCTACGGGATACGGAGATTGTATTGAAAACATACACGGGGCAAAGAGTATACCCCATCGGGAAGATAGAGGTAAAGGTGGTCCACAAGGGCAAAGAAAGCCGAGGAATGGACTTATATGTGCTACCTGAGGGAGGTCCACCACTACTGGGACGGGAGTGGATTAGGAAAATAAATATGGACTGGCATTCCTTAAAAGCACTAACGGTAGATTCCGGTAAAAAAGATGTCAAACCTAAACGATTGTCCAGAATATTGGACGATGCTAAAGAGGTGTTCCAACAGGGACTGGGAACACTGAGAGGAATTACGGCAAACATCAAGGTTGAAGAACATGCAAACCCGAAATTTTTCAAAGCCAGACCGGTACCTTATGTGATACGACCTGCTGTGGAAGCTGAGCTGGAAGGGCTAGAACGTTCAGGAGTACTGTCTAAGGTAGACTGGAGTGAGTGGGCCACGCCCATTGTTCCCGTCATGAAGCGTTCATCGAGCAACAAGCCGGGGGAACCGGGGAAGGTTCGCATCTGTGGAGATTTCAAGATCACTGTTAATCCGGTGCTTCACACGGTGCAGTATCCGCTTCCGCGGATTGAGGATATCTTCGCTTCGTTGTCTGGCGGGAAACACTTCACCAAGATAGACCTGGCGCAGGCGTACTTACAGATGGAAGTTGAGGAAGAGTCACGCCAGTATCTCACGATCAACACGCATAGAGGCTTGTACCGGTATAATAGACTGGTTTTTGGAGTGGCATCGGCTCCAGCAATTTGGCAGAGGGCCATGGAGCAGGTATTACAGGGAATTCCAGGCACACAATGTTACCTGGACGATATTCTGATTGCAGGAGATGATGACGAGGAACACCTTGCAAATTTGGAACTGGTGCTCACCAGATTGAAAGAATATGGACTTCGAGTTAATCGCCAGAAATGTGAGTTCTTTCAGAAGCGGCTCTCGTACTGTGGTCATGTCATTGACCAGGAGGGGCTTCATAAGTCTCCTGACAAGATCGAAGCTGTTGTGAAGGCTCCCGCTCCGGATAATGTATCCCAGTTGAGGTCGTTCCTAGGGTTGATTAACTATTACCATAAGTTTCTGCCAAATTTATCCACGGTGCTGCACCCGCTGAACGCTCTTTTGCAGAAGGGAGTACCATGGAAGTGGAGCGAGGACTGTAAGAGGGCCTTTCGCAAAAGCAAGGCATTGATCACCTCAGAGGAAATGTTGGCTCACTTCAACCCAATGCTGCCTATTCGGTTGGCTTGTGATGCTTCTCCATATGGTATTGGGGCAGTACTCTCACACAAGTTGCCAAATGGCCTGGAGAGGCCAGTTGCGTTCGCATCCAGATCATTGACCTCTGCTGAGCGCAACTATGCTCAGATAGATAGGGAGGCTCTCAGCCTTGTGTGGGGAGTAAAGAAGTTTAATCATTACCTGCAGGGCCAAATGTTTATGCTTCTGACAGACCACCAGCCGTTGGTATCCATTTTTAACCCTAAGAAGGGTGTTTCGGTGATGACAGCACAGAGACTCCAGAGATGGTCCCTTTTCCTAGGGGCACATCAATATCAGATCGAATTCAAAGGTACAAAGCAGCATGGTAATGCTGATGGGCTGTCGCGCCTGCCACTACCTACAGAGGAGGAGGCACCGACGTTTGACCCTGTTGAGTTATTTCATTCGACCATCATCGAATGTTTACCAGTCACCAATGCAAGTACTGAAAGAGAAACCAGGAACGACCCGACACTGTCCCGGGTCTACGAAGTGACAGTGAAGGGATGGCCAGCACATGGTGATCCACTGTTACCGGCATTCTCAGCAAGACGAGAACAGCTGTCCGTCTGTCAAGGAATATTGATGTACGGAACAAGGGTGATTATTCCTCCTAAGTTAAGAGAGAGAGTTCTAAAGGAACTGCATGAAGGTCATCTGGGGGGAGTCAAGATGAAAAGCCTTGCTAGGGCTTATGTGTGGTGGCCGGGTATCGACCAACAGATAGAGGATCTGACGAAAAGCTGCTCAGGGTGCCAAAAAGTGCAAAATGCACCTCCGATTGCACCGCTGCATCCATGGGAATGGCCTTCAACCCCATGGCAACGTGTACATATTGACTTTGCTGGTCCATTCATGGACTCCATGTTTTTAATTGCGGTGGACGTACATTCTAAATGGCCAGAAGTGATTAAGATGACTACCACTACCTCGGAAAAGACGATCGCGGTGCTAAGAACGATATTTGCAAGAAATGGATTGCCAGAACAAATATGTTCAGACAATGGACCGCAGTTCGTGTCAGAAGAATTCCAGAAATTCATGAAGAAGAATGGGGTGAAACATTATACCTCTGCCCCATATCATCCGGCTACAAATGGGTTGGCCGAGAGATTTGTACAAACGTTCAAAAAAGCAATAAAGGCCATGAGCGAAGATCAGATTCCACTACAACACAAGGTGGACAAATTCCTACTGGCATATCGAAACGCCACTCATGCAGTGACAAACCAAAGTCCTGCCATGATGTTCTATAACAGGAGGTTGCGGTCCAGGTTGGACTTGTTAAAACCAAATGTGCGGAGGGAAGTTGAAAACAAACAGTTCCAGCATATAAATAACAAGTCCACTCGGAGTTTCGAAATAGGACAACCAGTGTTAGCCCGGGACTATAAAAACGAGAAATGGCAATCTGGAACAATTCGGGCCAGACAAGGACCCCTGATGTACACGGTAGATATTGGTGAAAATGTAATACGGCATCATGCTGACCAACTGGTGGAATCGAGAACAAGGGTCGAACCCATGGTTACGGCAGAGACAACCGTGGAAGAAGTTAGTGAACCTGAAGCATCTACCTCAGAAGTGAATGTACCTGATGATGATGTCCAATCCATAAGAGACCAACTAGATGAGTCACCCCAGCAACAAGAATCAGAGACCCCTGAAAGGCGTTATCCAACTCGAATCAGGAGGCCTCCTCAGAGACTGAATCTTTGAACTGTTTTGCATGAAGTTGTATATATATATGTTATTATGTTATGTTAAATGGGGATATAACTGTTAAGCTAAAAAGGGAGGATTGTGGTGTATGTAACCTGTTCCACCTTAAGAGAACTACCTTAAGAGATGTACTACTTTCTCTTGGCTGCTGTATACTGTAATACCGGTGGTGACCACACCGGTATATAAGTGTTGTGCAGGGATTTGCTGGGCAGTTCAGCCCTGACCTCCGAATAGTAAAGACCTGTTAAAGTTATTCTTGTGGTCTGTGTCCAGTGATTTATAATAAGCATAACTGGGACACACAGACTTAACAGACATGATCCTGTGGGATTGTAACTCACGACGGACATGATCCTGTGGCATTATAACTCAGGACGGATATGGTCAAGTTGGAGTTTAACTCAGGACGGACACGGTCCTGTGGGAGTTTAACTCAGGACGGACACGGTCCTGTGGGAGTTTAACTCAGGATGGACACGGTCCTGTGGGATTATAATTCAGGATGGACACGGTCCTGTGGGAGTTTAACTCAGGATGGACACGGTCCTGTGGGATTTCAACTCAGAACGGACATGATCCTGTGGGATTATAACTCAGGACAGACATGGTCCTGTGGGAGTTTAACTCAGGACGGACATGACCCTGTGGGATTATAACTCAGGACGGAAACGGTCCTGTGGGATTACAACTCAGGACGGACAAGGTCCTGTGGGATTATAACTCAGGACAGACCCGATCCTGTGGGAGTTTAACTCAGGATGGTCATGATCCTGTGTGAGTTTAACTCAGGATGGGCATGATCCTGTGGGATTATACCTCAGGACGGACACGGTCCTGTGGGAGTTCAAGTCAGGACGGACATGATCCTGTGGGATTATAACTCAGGACGGACACGTTCCTGTGGGAGTTTAACTTAGGTCGGACATGGTCCTGTGGGAGTTTATCTCAGGATGGACACGGTCCTGTGGGATTATAACTCAGGACAGACATGATCCTGTGGGATTATAACTCAGGGCGGACACGGTCCTGTGGGATTATAGCTTAGGGCTGACACGGTCCTGTGGAAGTTTAACTCAGGAAGGACACGATCCTGTGGGATTATAACTCAGGACTGACACGGTCCTATAGGATTATAACTCAGGAAGGACACGGTCCTGTGGGAGATTAACTCAGGGCTGACACGGTCCTGTGTGAGTTTAACTCAGGATGGACACGATCCTGTGGGATTATAACTCAGGATGGATATGATCCTATGGGAGTTTAACTCAGGACGGACATGGTCCAGTGGGAGTTTAACTCAGGACGGACACGATCCTGTGGGAGTTTAACTCAGGATGGACACAGTCCTATGGGATTATAACTCAGGACAGACATGACCCTGTGGGATTATAACTCAGGGCTGACACAATCCCGTGGGATTATAACTCAGGGCTGACACGGTCCTGTGGAAGTTTAACTGAGGAAGGACACGATCCTGTGGGATTATAACTCAGGACGGACACGGTCCTGTGGGATTATAACTCAGGACAGACTCGGTCCTGTGGGAGATTAACTCATGTCGGACACAGTCCTGTGGGATAATAACTCAGGACGGACACTATTATGTCCGTGTGTAATTGAGACACGGACTGCAGGAGTTGGTTATAACAGGTCTTTACTGAGTGGAGACAAACTGGAACTACTATGCAAAAGTTACTATACAGGCTTATATACAGGGGTGGTCACTACTGGTACTGCAGTATACAGGGGCTGCAGAATATAGTTCCTTCTGCAAAGTACATACACTACAATTCCTCCCCTTTTAGCTAAACAGTACATAACATTCAATTAATAATTAAATAACATATTTACAATTACAGTTGCTAGATACATTAGCTGAAGTTAAGTCTTTGAGGAGGCTTCCTGATTCTGTTTGGTAACGCCTCTTTGGGGTATCAGGTTCTTCTGGCAAAGTTGATTCGGGATCAACGTCGTTGTTTGGTTCGTCTGCTTCCAATATCACCGATTCTGAGGTAGATGCAATTGGTACTTCGGTTTCATCACCAGGTGTATCGGATCGTGGTGTGGAATTGACGTTTTCCAGTGACTCTAGAATCTGGTCAGCATGGCGTCTTACAATGCTCTCTCCAACGCCCACGGTATACATTAGAGGTCCTTGCCGTGTACAGATCGTTCCTGGCTGCCATTTCTCTGTGCGGTAGTCCCGGGCCAAAACTGGTTGACCTATCTTAAAACTCCTGGTTGGCCTTTCATTCATATTCTGACACTGCCTGTTCTCCACATCTCTTCTGATGTTTGGCTTAACCAAATCCAAGCGGCATCTTAGCCTTCGATTGAAGAACATCATGGCTGGAGTTTGGTTGGTAACCGCATGTGTCGCATTCCAGCACGGTGGCATAGTGGTTAGCACTGTTGCCTCACAGCGCCAGGGACCCGGGTTCAAATCCGGCCTCGGGTGACTGTCTGTGTGGAGTTTGCACATTCTCCCCGTGTTTGCGTGGGTTTCCTCCGGGTGCTCCGGTTTCCTCCCACAGTCCAAAGATGTGCGGGTTAGGTTGATTGGCCATGATAAAAAAAAAATTGACCCTTAGTGTTAGGGGGGATTAAATACGTGGGGTTACGGGGATAGGGCTTGGGTGGGATGGCTGTCGGTGTAGGGACCGGGTGCTAGGGTTTGGATGATCGGCCATGATCTCGTTGAATGGCGGAGCAGGCTCGAAGGGCCGAATGGCCTACTCCTGCTCCTATCTTCTATGTTTCTATGTTTCTATTCCGGTAGGCAAACAAGAAGTTATCCACCTTGTGTTGTAGGGGTATGTCTTCATTACACATTGCCTTGATAGCCTTCTTGAATGTTTGAACGAACCTCTCAGCCAATCCATTGGTGGCTGAATGATATGGGGCGGATGTGTAATGCTTAACACCATTGTTCTTTAAGAACCTCCGGAACTCTTCAGACACAAACTGTGGTCCATTGTCAGAGCAAATCTGTTCAGGCAGCCCATTTCTGGTGAATATGGTTCGTAAGACTGTGATGGTGGTTGAGGACATTTTTATTACCTCTGGCCACTTTGAATGTGCATCCACCGCAATTAAAAACATCGAGTCCATAAATGGACCAGCAAAATCAATGTGCACCCTTTGCCATGGAGATGAGGGCCACTCCCATGGATGTAGAGGGGCTTGTGGTGGGGCGTTTTGGACCTTCTGGCATCCTGTACAGCTCTTGGTCATCTCTTCGATTTCTCTATCGATTCCCGGCCACCACACAAACGCTCTGGCTAAGTTCTTCATTTTTACCCCTCCCAGATGACCCTCATGAAGCTCATTGAGCACTCTATCCTTCAATTTGGGTGGAATTACTACTCTGGATCCACACATCAAGGTTCCTCGGCACACTGACAGCTGTTCTCTTCTCGGCGAGAATGCTGGCAACAGTGGTTCGCCATGTGCTGGCCATCCCTTCACCGTTAAATCATAGACCCAGGAGAGTGTCGGGTCAGTTCGTGTTTCCTTTTCTATGTTTGCATTCGTCACAGGGAGACATTCGACTATGGTCGAGTGGAATATCTCCACTGGATCCACTGCAGGTGCTTCTTCCACCGTCGGCAATGGTAGGCGCGACAATCCATCAGCATTCCCATGCTGTTTAGTTCCTTTGTACTCGATGTCATATTGGTGTGCCCCTAGGAAAAGGGACCACCTCTGTAGCCGTTGTGCTGTCGTTATCGGGACGCCCTTCTGAGGGTTGAAAATGGAGACAAGAGGTTGATGATCAGTTAGTAGAGTAAATTTCTGACCGTGCAGGCAGTGATTGAACTTCTTCACCCCCCACACCAGGCTGAGGGCCTCTCTGTCAATCTGGGCGTAGTTACGCTCGGCTGAAGTTAACGAGCGTGACGCAAAAGCTATCGGCCTCTCTGAACCATCAAGGAATTTATGTGACAGTACCGCTCCAATGCCGTAGGGCGACGCATCACACGCCAGTCTTATCGGTAGTGATGGGTTGTAGTGAGCCAATACTTCTCTTGAAGTGATTAGGTCTTTACTCTTCTGAAAGGCCCGCTTACATTCATCGCTCCATTTCCATGCTACTCCAGTTTGTAGTCGGGCGTTCAGTGGGTGCAGAATTGTGGACAAATTCGGCTAAAATTTATGGTAGTAATTCACCAATCCAAGGAATGACCTCAGTTGCGACACATTTTCAGGCGCTGGAGCCTTAACTACCGCTTCAATTTTGTCAGGGGACTTATGTAACTCCTCTTCATCAATCACATGGCCACAATACGATATCTGTTTCTTAAAAAACTCGCACTTGGGGCGATTGGCTCATAGCCCATGTTCTCTTAGTCTAGTGAGCACCTGCTCTAGGTTGGCAAGATGTTCACTGTTATTTTCACCTGTCACTAGGATGTCGTCCAAGTAACACTGAGTCCCCGGAATCCCTTGCAGGACTTGTTCCATCGCTCTTTGCCATATCGCCGGAGCTGATGCTACTCTGAATACCAGTCGATTATACTGGTAAAGACCTTTGTGAGTGTTTATCGTGAGATACTTCCTAGAGGATTCTTCAACCTCCATCTGCAAATATGCTTGTGCTAGGTCAATTTTTGTAAAACGCTTCCCTCCAGATAGTGAGGCGAAAATATCTTCTATCCTCGGGAGAGGATATTGTACTGTGTGAAGGACTGGGTTCACCGTCACCTTGAAGTCCCCACAGATGCGAACCCTCCTTGGCTCCTCAGACTTATTGTTTAACGTTTTCTTCATGACAGGAACGATGGGTGTCACCCACTCGCTCCAGTCTACCTTAGATAACATGCCTGCATTCTCCAGATTCTCCAGCTCTGCCTCGACGGCTGGGCGAATTGCATATGGTACCGGTCTTGCTTTGAAAAACTTGGGAATTGCATTCTCTTCTATTTTTATCAAGGCGGTTACACCTTTAAGAGTTCCCAGTTCTTGTTGAAATACCTCTTTGGCGTTAGCTAAGATTTTTGACAATCGTCCAGGTGTGACGTCGTCATCCTTTTTACCAGCCACCGTCAGTGCCTGAATGGAGTGCCAGTCTAAACTTATCTTTCTGATCCATTCACGTCCCAATAACGGTGGTCCACCATCTTGCAGTAAGTACAGATACAATTTCTGTATTTCCTTGCCGTTGTATTTGACAGGCACCCTTATTTTCCCTCTGGGGTATACTTTTTGCCCCGTATACGTCTTCAAGACAATGGATGTCTCTTTCAAGGGTATGTGTGAGAATAGCCGCTCGTAGTCTCGTCGATTCATGACGGTCAGGGCTGATCCTGTATCCAATTCCATTTTGACTTGGGACCCTGCTAACGTGAGGGTGACCCAAATGGTTCGGTGATCCTCTTTTGCGATTACGTTGTGAAGTTTGAGACAGCTTAGTCTCTTGTTCCCGGATTCACTGTCGCTCATCTGGTCTTCGGAACTACTGTCCGTCATCTTTTATACTTTGCTGTACTGTTCCTTAGTAGCGTTTTTGTTGTCGTTAGTCTTCTTCCCAGACCTGCAAACTCGTGCAATGTGTCCCATCTTTCCGCATTGCCTGCATATTTTGTCCTTGGACCAGCAGTCCTTCTGGTCATGGGTTGTTCTGCCGCAGCGATAACATTTTTCAAATCCCCGTGTCATTTCGTGGGTGCCGTATTCCTGTGGCTTTTGCTGTATTTCCGCAGCTCCCCTTGCTGCTGCTTCGTACGATACTGCCACGCTGAAAGCCTTATCTAGCTTCAGCTCTTTCTCTGAGAGTAACCTCTTCTGGGTTCCTTCACTCAGGAGTCCACAGACAAATTTGTCCCGTAGGGTATCTGCCAGTCCTGCTCCGAACTGGCAGTGCTTTGATAGCTTGCGTAGTTCCGTAAGGTAATCAGCATTGCTCTCATCGTTATGCTGATTTCTCCTGTGGAATTTAAATCTTTCTGCTATCAGCAGTGGTGTAGGATTTAGGTGTTCTTGTAGGATATCAACAATTTTGTTAAAACTCTTCGCCATCGGTTTGGCTGGAGTAATCAGGTTCCACAATAGGCCGTACGTTCTTGCGCCCATTAAGTTTAGTAGTACCGATGCCTTGTTCTCATCGGCTACTTCGTTTGCCTCGCAATATACTTCGACTCTTTCCACATACGTGGTCCAGTCTTCTATTGCATTATCGAAGGCAGTGATATTGCCAGTCTTCGGCATCTTGGAAATCTAAGATGGCGCCTCCCACGCTTTGCCTTCTTCCCCGATTTAACAAAATGGCGCATCCCGCGCTTTCCGTCTTCCCCGCTGCTGCTAGCACTGTTGCTGGCATTTTATGCCTTGATGGCGACGCGCTATGGTCTTCGCGCACTTCCCCCCGCGCTGCTGCTAACGCCGCTCTCCGCGGTTCCCGTGGCAAACTGCAGCTCCTCGCGGCTTTCTGCGCTTCTAATTTCTTTTATTTCCCCGTCGTCGGAGCAACCCTGCGGGACACTTTCCTCCCTCTTCTCGGGCCTGTACGCTGCCCGGCTTCGTAGCACCGGCCGCGCCCTGTGCGCTCCACCCTCTCTCTCTCTCTCCTCTTCCCGACAACGCTGCTCGGCCCCGTTGAAAAGCCACCCGATCGAGATCTAGCCCGCCGCAGCCCAGGAAGGATCAGTGTACTACCTGCCACCAGCCCGATTAGCTGGAACACCATCGAAAGGATAACCAAGCCCCGCTCTCGACAGCCTCTCCTGCAAATCTTCAACTCCGATGAATCAGAGGCGGTTGCCCACGGTCGACGCCCGTTTCTTCTGTTTGTTTTATTTATTTTTTTCTTTCTTCCTTCTGGCCTCGACCTCTGACAACTTCGCTTCAGGGATGGATCCCCATGAGGTGGTGCAGACTGTAGGTAAGTTCGGATCTGCTCGTCGCCAGTATTATATCCGTGTGTAATTGAGACACGGACTGCAGGAGTTGGTTATAACAGGTCTTTACTGAGTGGAGACAAACTGGAACTACTATGCAAAAGTTACGACACAGGCTTATATACAGAGGTGGTCACTACTGGTACTGCAGTATACAGGGGCTGCAGAATATAGTTCCTTCTGCAAAGTACATACACTACAGACATGGTCCTGTGGGATTATACCTCAGGTCGGACACGATCCCGTGGGAGTTTAACTCAGGACGGACACGGTCCTGTGGGAGTTTATCTCAGGACGGACATGGTCCTTTGGGATTACAACTCAGGGTGGACACGGTCCTGTGGGATTTCAACTCAGGACGGACATGAACCTGTGGGATTATAACTCATGACGAACACGGTCCTGTGGGATTACAACTCAGGACAGACAAGGTCCTGTGGGATTATAACTCAGGACAGACACGGTCCTGTGGGAGTTTAACTCAGGATGGACACGGTCTTTTGGGACAATAACTCAGGACAGACACGGTCCTGTGGGAGTTTAACTCAGGGCAAGCGCGGTCCTGTGGGATTACAACTGAGGACGGACAAGGTCCTGTGGGAGTTTAACTCAGGATGGTCACGATCCTGTGGGAGTTCAACACAGGACGGACATGATCCTGTGGGATTATAACTCAGGACGGACACGGTCCTGTGGGAGTTTAACTTAGGTCGTTCACAGTCCTGTGGGATTATAACTCAGGACAGACATGATCCTGTGGGATTATAACTCAGGGTGGACACGGTCCTGTGGAAGTTTAACTCAGGAAGGACACGATCCTGTGGGATTATAACTCAGGACGGACACGGTCCTGTAGGATTATAACTCATGACGGACACGGTCCTGTGGGAGATTAACTCAGGGCTGACACGGTCCTGTGGGAGTTTAGCTCAGGACGGACACGGTCCTTTGAGATTATAACTCAGGACGGACACGGTCCTGTGGGATTATAACTCAGGACGTACACGATCCTGTGGGAGTTTAACTCAGGATGGACACGATCCTGTGGGATTATAACTCAGGACGTACACGGTCCTGTGGGAGTTTAACTCAGGATGGACTTGATACTGTGGGATTAGAACTCAGGACGGACGCGGTCCTGTGGGATTAGAACTCAGGACGGAGATGGTCCTGTGGGAGTTTAACTCAGGACGTACACGATCCTGTGGGATTATAACTCAGGACAGACACGGTCCTGTGGGATTATAACTCAGGATGGTCACGGTCCTGTCGGAATTTAACTCAGGATGGACTTGATCCTGTGGGATTATAACTCATGACGGACACGGTCCCGTGGGAGTTTAACTCAGGACCGACATGATCCTGTGGGATTATAACTCAGGACGGATATGTTCCCTAGGGAGTTTAATCAAGACGGACCCGGTCCTGTGGGAGTTTAACTCAGGATGGACACTGTAAAGTCTGTGTGTTCTAGTTGTAATTAATAACACACAGACTACAAGATTAAAGTTCAACAGGTCTTTACTGGTTGGAGGTCAGGACTATATGAAATACAATCTTACTACACAGTGCTTATATACCGGTGGTCACCACCGGTATTACGTATACAGCAGCCAGAGAAAGTAGTACATCTCTTAAGGTGGAACAGGCTTAGGTTCTCTTAAGGTGGAACAGGTTACACACACCACAATTCTCCCTTTTTAGCTTAATAGTCATATCCCTATTTATCATAACATCATAACATATATACATATATAACTTCAGGGATAAACATTTCAAAGGTTCAGTCTCTCAGGAGGCCTTCTGATTCGGTCTGGATAATGCCTTTCAGTGGTCTCTGATTCTTGTTGCTGAGGTGACTCTTCTTGTTGGTTTCCTATGTATTGGACGTCATCATCAGGTACAGTCCCTGCCGAGGTAGATGTTTCAGGTTCATTAACGTCTTCCACAGTTGTCTCTGTCGCAACCATGGGTTCGACCCTTGCTCTTGATTCTACCAGTTGATCCGCATGACGCCTTATCACATTGTTACCAATATCTACTGTGTACATCAGAGGTCCTTGTCTGGCCCGAATTGTTCCGGACTGCCATTTTTCGTTTCCATAGCCCCTTGCCAACACTGGTTGTCCTACTTCGAAACTTCGAGTGGACTTGTTATTAATATGCCGGAACTGTTTGTTTTCCACTTCCCTCCGCACATTTGGTTTTAACAAGTCCAACCTGGACGGCAACCTCCTGTTATAAAACATCATGGCAGGACTTTGGTTAGTCACTGCATGAGCGGCGTTTCGATACGCCATTAGGAAATTGTCCACCTTGTGCTGTAGCGGAATCTGGTCATCGTTCATGGCCTTTATTGCCTTTTTGAATGTTTGGACAAATCTCTCGGCCAACCCGTTTGTCACCGGATGATATGGGGCAGAGGTATAATGTTTCACCCCATTCTTCTTTAAGAATTTTTGGAATTCTTCCGACACGAACTGTGGTCCGTTGTCCGAACAGATCTGTTCTGGCAATCTGTTCCTTGCGAATATTATTCTTAACACCGCAATTGTCTTTTCTGAAGTAGTGGTATTCATCTTGATCACTTCTGGCCATTTGGAATGTGCGTCCACCGCAATTAGGAACATGGAGTCCATGAATGGACCAGCAAAGTCAATATGTACGCGTTGCCATGGGGCTGAAGGCCATTCCCATGGGTGTAGTGGTGCGATCGGAGGTGCATTTTGCACTTTTTGGCACCCAGCGCAGCTTTTCGTCAACTCCTCTATCTGTTGGTCAATACCCGGCCACCATACATAAGCCCTAGCAAGACTTTTCATCTTAACTCCCCCCAGATGACCTTCATGCAGTTCTTTTAGAACTCTTTCCCTTAACTTGGGAGGAATAATCACTCTTGTCCCGTACATCAAAGTACCATGGCAGACGGACAGCTGGTCTCGCCTTGCCGAGAATGCCGGTAACAGAGGATCACCACGTGTTGGCCATCCTTTCACTGTCACCTCGTAGACTCTGGACAGTGTCAGGTCGTTCCTGGTTTCTCTTTCAATACTTGCATTGGTGACTGGTAAACACTCGATGATGGTCGAATGAAATAACTCAACAGGGTCAACTTTCGTCGTTTCTTCTTCTTCAGGTAGTGGCAGGCGCAACAGCCCATCAGCATTGCCATGCTGCTTCGTACCTTTGAGTTCTATTTGATATTGATGTGCCCCTAGGAAAAGGGACCATCTCTGGAGACGCTGTGCTGTCATCACTGAAACACCCTTCTTAGGGTTAAAAATGGATACCAACGGCTGATGGTCTGTCAGAAGTGTGAATTTTTGGCCCTGCAGGTAATGATTAAACTTCTTCACTCCCCATACAAGGCTGAGAGCCTCCCTATCGATCTGCGCATAGTTGCGCTCAGCGGAGTTCAATGATCTGGATGCAAACGCGACTGGCCTTTCCGTGCCATTTGGCAACTTGTGTGAGAGCACTGCCCCAATACCATATGGAGAAGCATCACAAGCCAACCGAATAGGCAGTGTGGGGTTGAAGTGAGCCAACACTTCCTCTGATGTGATCAATTCTTTGCTTTTGCGAAATGCCTTCTTACAGTTTTCGCTCCATTCCCATGGTACCCCCTTCTGTAAAAGAGCGTTTAGCGGGTGCAGTACCGTAGATAGATATGGTAGAAATTTATGGTAATAGTTAATCAATCCTAGAAACGACCTCAACTGAGAGACATTATCCGGAGTGGGAGCCTTTACAACTGCCTCTATCTTGTCAGGAGACTTATGAAGCCCCTCCCGGTCAATGACATGACCACAGTACGAGATCCGCTTCTGGAAGAACTCACATTTCTGCCGATTAACTCTAAGTCCATACTCTTTCAGTCTGTTGAGCACCAGTTCCAAGTTTGCGAGGTGTTCTTCATCACCATCACCTGTAATCAGAATATCATCCAGGTAACATTGTGTGCCTGGGATTCCCTGTAATACCTGCTCCATGGCCCTCTGCCAAATTGCTGGAGCCGATGCCACTCCAAAAACCAGCCTATTGTACCGGTACAAACCTCGATGCGTGTTGATCGTGAGGTATTGGCGTGAGTCTTCTTCAACCTCCATCTGCAAGTACGCCTGCGCCAGGTCTATCTTGGTGAAGTGTTTCCCGCCAGACAACGAAGCAAAAATATCCTCAATCCGCAGAAGCGGATACTGCACCGTGTGAAGCACCGGATTAACGGTGATTTTGAATTCTCCACAGATGCGAACCTTCCCTGGTTCTCCTGGCTTGTTGCTCGAAGGACGTTTCATAACGGGAACAATGGGCGTAGCCCACTCACTCCAATCTACCTTAGACAGTACACCTGAACGTTCTAGCGCTTCCAGTTCTGCTTCTACAGTAGGTCGTATTGCATAGGGTACCGGTCTGGCTTTAAAAAATTTTGGGTGTGCATGTTCATCAATCTTGATGTTTGCCGTAATTCCTCTCAGTGTTCCCAGTCCCTGCTGGAACACCTCTTTAGCATCATCCAATATTCTGGGCAATCGTTTAGGTTTGACATCTGTTTCCCCGGAATCTACCGTTAGTGCCTTCAAGGAGTGCCAGTCCATATTCATTTTCCTAATCCACTCCCGTCCCAGTAGTGGTGGACCTCCTTCAGGTAGCACATATAAGTCCATTACTTGGCATTCTCTGCCCTTGTGGACCACTTTTACCTCTATCTTCCCGATGGGGTACACTCTTTGCCCCGTGTATGTTTTCAATATAATCTCCGTATCCCGTAGGGGAATATGTTGGAATAACCTTTTGTAATCTTTCTTATTCATGACCGTCAATGCCGATCCAGTGTCCAATTCCATCTTTACTTGGACTCCTGCTATCTGAAGGGTGACCCAAATTGTCTGGAGATCTGCATCCTTACCAACGTTGTGTACTCTTAAGCTACCCAGTTCATTACTGCTAGCGTCTGAATCTGACTTCTGTTCGGTCGAACTGTTCTTTGTCACCTTGTGTACCTTTATGTATTTTCCTTGCGGTGACTTTTTGTTGCTGGTCTTCTTTCCTGACCGGCATACTTTAGCTATGTGGCCAAGCCTGCCACACGTTCTGCATTCTTGGTTTTTAAACCAACACTGGTTCTGATCGTGCGTTGTCTTTCCGCAACGATAACATTTTACAGTACTCAAACCCAATTTGTTTGTACTGAGTTCCGGTGACTGTAGCTGCATTACTGCCGTGCCTCTCGCTGCAGCTTCGTGTGCTGCTGCCATAGTGACCGCTTTCTCAAGCGTCAGCTCATTCTCCTCGAGCAATCGCTTTTGTGTATCTTCTTTTAATAAATCACACACAAATTTATCTCGTAGCGCCTCTGTCAATCTCGTTCCGAATTGACAGTACTTTGCTAGCTTACGCAATTCCATTAAATATTCAGCATTGCTTTCATCCTTCAGCTGCCTTCTGCTGTAAAATTTAAATCGTTCCGCTAGCATCAGCGGCGTGGGGTTTAGGTGATTTTTCAGGACAGTAACAATCTCCTCGAACGTCTTATCCGCCGGTTCATCTGGTGATAAAAGGTGTTTCAATTGCCCGTATGTCTTCGCACCCATTAAGTTTAATAATGTTAGTGCTTTCTCTTCATCTGGGATTTTATTTGCTTTACAATAATTTTGTATGCGTTCTACATACATAGCCCAATCTTCGATGTCGCTATCAAAGGTATTAATGTTCCCATGTTTAGGCATCGTTGCAATTTAATTTCTTTTTATTTTTATCCAAGATTGCGGCTTCCGCGCTCTTGTCTTCGTCCTCCGCCTACAAAATGGCGGTTTTCCCGCGCTTGGCGATCTTCACCCTTCCCCCGACGCTGTCTCCGCTTCACCGCGGCTCTCGCGCCTTCAGTTGCCCCCAGACGCTGCGCCTTTTTAGCCCGAATGCGGCCCGGCCCTCATCACCAGCCGCGATCGATGTCCCCGCGCTGCGCCTTTCGGCCCGAATGCGGCCCGGCCCTTATCTCCGGTCGCGATCGATCTCACCGCCCTTATTCCTCCGTCTTCCCTCCCCGTCTGTACAGCCAACGCGGCCGACTTTCTGGTCGCGTCGCTGCCCGGCTTACCCACTACTGAGGTAGAAGGAAGATAGCTGACAGCCGCTGATGGAGGCTTCGAGTTCAGGATGTGTTCTGCACTCTGGTTTCTCGATGTCTGCCGCGCGACGTGTCTTCCAGCAGGGTGATGAGGGTGGAAGCCTCTCTTCGACGTCCGTTCTGTGGACGAAGCCGCCGTGGATATAACTGCCGCAGGGTAAGAATCTGACTCGTCGCCACTGTAAAGTCTGTGTGTTCTAGTTGTAATTAATAACACACAGACTACAAGATTAAAGTTCAACAGGTCTTTACTGGTTGGAGGTCAGGACTATATGAAATACAATCTCACTACACAGTGCTTATATACCGGTGGTCACCACCGGTATTACGTATACAGCAGCCAGAGAAAGTAGTACATCTCTTAAGGTGGAACAGGCTTAAGTTCTCTTAAGGTGGAACAGGTTACATATACCACAGACACAGTTCTGTGGGAGTTTAACTCAGGACGGACATGGTCCTGTGGGAGTTTATCTCAGGACGGACATGGTCTTCTGGGATTATAACTCAGGACGGACACGGTCAGTGGGAGTTTAACTCAGGATGGACATGATCCTGTGAGATTATAACTCAGGACAGACACAGACCTGTGGGATTATAACTCAGGACGGTCACGGTCCTGTGGGAATTTAACTCAGGATGGACTTGATCCTGTGGGATTATAACTCATGATGGACACGGTCCTGTGGGAGTTTAACTCAGGACCGACATGATCCTGTGGGATTATAACGCAGGACGGATATGTTTCCTAGGGAGTTTAATCAGGACGGACACGGTCCTGTGGGAGTTTAACTCAGGACGGACACGGTCCTGTGGGAGTTTATCTCAGGACGGACACGGTCCTGTGGGATTATAACTCAGGACGGACACGGTCCATGGGAGTTTAACTCAGGATGGACATGATCTTGTGGGAATTTAACTCAGGATGGACTTGATCCTGTGGGATTATAACTCAGGACGGACACGGTCCTGTGGGAGTTTAAGTCAGGATGGACTTGATCCTGTGAGATTAGAACTCAGGACGGACACGGTCCTGTGGGAGTTCAACTCAGGACGGACACGGTCCTGTGGGAGTTCAACTCAGGACGGACACGGTCCTGTGGGAGTTTAATTCAGGATGGACACAGTCCTGTGGGAGTTTAACTCAGGACGGACAGGGTCCTGTTGGAGTTTATCTCAGGACGGACACCGTCTTCTGGGATTATAACTCAGGATGGACACGGTCCTGTGGGAGTTTAACTCAGGATGGACATGATCCTGTGGGATTATAACTCAGGACAGACTCGGTCCTGTGGGATTATAACTCAGGACGGACACGGTCCTGTGGGAATTTAACTCAGGATGGACTTGATTATGTGGGATTATAACTCATGACGGACACGATCCTGTGGGAGTTCAACTCAGGTCGGACACGGTCCTGTGGGAGTTTAAATCAGGATGGACTGGATCCTGTGGGATTATAACTCAGGATGGACACGGTCCTGTGGGAGTTTAATTCAGGATGGACACGCTCCTGTGGGAGTTTAACTCAGGACGGACACGGTCCTGTGGGATTATAACTCTGGACGGACTTGATCCTGTGGGATTATAACTCAGGGCGGACACGGTCCTGTGGGAATTTAACTCAGGACAGCAGCGAACCTGTGGGATTAGAACTCAGGACGGACACGTTCCTCTGGGATTATAACTCAGGACGGACACGGTCCTGTGGGAGTTTAACTCAGGATGGACATGATCCTGTGGGATTATAACTCAGGACAGACTCGGTCCTGTGGGATTATAACTCAGGACGGACACGGTCCTGTGGGAATTTAACTCAGGATGGACTTGATCCTGTGGGATTATAACTCATGACGGACACGGTCCTGTGGGAGTTTAACTCAGGATGGACTTGATCCTGTGGGATTAGAACTCAGGACGGACACGATCCTGTGGGAGTTCAACTCAGGTCGGACACGGTCCTGTGGGAGTTTAAATCAGGATGGACTTGATCCTGTGGGATTATAACTCAGGATGGACACGGTCCTGTGGGAGTTTAATTCAGGATGGACACGCTCCTGTATGAGTTTAACTCAGGATGGACACGGTCCTGTGGGACTTTAACTCTGGATGGACATGCTTCTGTGGGATTATAACTCAGGACGGACACGGTCCTGTGGGATTATAACTCTGGACGGACTTGATCCTGTGGGATTATAACTCAGGGCGGACACGGTCCTGTGGGAGTTTAACTCAGGACGGCAACGAACCTGTGGGATTAGAACTCAGGACGGACACGTTCCTCTGGGATTATAACTCAGGACGGACACGGTCCTGTGGGAGTTTAACTCAGGTCGGACACAAACCTGTGGGATTATAACTCAGGACGGACATGGTCCTCTGAGATTATAACTCAGGACGGGCACGGTCCTGTGGGATAATAACTCAGGACGGACACGGTCCTGTGGGATTATAACTCAAGGCGGTCATGATCCTGTGGGATTATAACTCAGGACGGACACGGTCCTGTGGGTGTTTAACTCAGAATGGACACGGTCCTGTGGGAGTTTAACTCAGGATGGACATGATCCTTTGGGATTATAACTCAGGATGGACACGGTCCTGTGGGAGTTCAACTCCGGATGGACACGCTCCTGTGGGATTATATCTCAGGACAGACATGACCCTGTGGGATTTTAGCTCAGGAAGGACATGATCCTGTGGGATTATAACTCAGGACGGATATGGTCCTGTGGGAGTTTATCTCAGGACGGACACGGACCTGTGGGAGTTTAACCTAGTACGGACACGATCCTGTGGGAGTTTAATTCAGGACAGACATGGTCCTGTGGGAGTTTAACTCAGGACGGACACGGTCCTGTGGGATTATAACTCAGGACGGACATGATCCTGTGAGATTATAACTCAGGATGGATATGGTCCTGTGGGAGTTTAACTCAGGACGGACACGGTCCTGTGGGAGTTTAACCTAGTACGGACATGATCCTGTGGGAGTTTAAGTCAGGACGGACATTGTCCTGTGGGAGTTTAAATCATGACGGACATGGTCCTGTGGGATTATAACTCAGGACGGACATGATCCTGTGGGATTATAACTCGGGACGGACATGGTCCTGTGGAAGTTTAACTCAGGATGGACACAGTCCTGTGGGAGTATAACTCAGGATGGACACGGTCTTGTGGGATTATTTCTCAGGACAGACACAGTCCTGTGGGAGTGCAACTCAGGACGGACACTGTCCAGTGGGAGTTTAACTCAGGACGGACACGCACCTGTGGGATTATAACTCAGGACGGACACGGTCAAGTGGGATTATAACTCAAGGCGGTCATGATCCTGTGGGATTATAACTCAGGACGGACACGCTCCTGTGGGAGTTTAACTCAGGACCGACATGATCCTGTGGGATTATAACGCAGGACGGATATGTTTCCTAGGGAGTTTAATCAGGACGGACATGGTCCTGTGGGAGTTTAACTCAGGACGGACACGGTCCTGTGGGAGTTTATCTCAGGACGGACACGGTCCTGTGGGATTATAACTCAGGACGGACACGGTCCATGGGAGTCTAACTCAGGATGGGCATGATCTTGTGGGAATTTAACTCAGGATGGACTTGATCCTGTGGGATTATAACTCAGGACGGACACAGTCCTGTGGGAGTTTAAGTCAGGATGGACTTGATCCTGTGGGATTAGAACTCAGGACGGACACGGTCCTGTGGGAGTTCAACTCAGGACGGACACGGTCCTGTGGGAGTTCAACTCAGGACGGACAGGGTCCTGTGGGAGTTTAACTCAGGATGGACATGATCCTGTGGGATTATAACTCAGGACAGACTCGGTCCTGTGGGATTATAACTCAGGACGGATACGGTCCTGTGGGAATTTAACTCAGGATGGACTTGATCCTGTGGGATTAGAACTCAGGACGGACACGATCCTGTGGGAGTTCAACTCAGGTCGGACACGGTCCTGTGGGAGTTTAAATCAGGATGGACTTGATCCTGTGGGATTATAACTCAGGATGGACACGGTCCTGTGGGAGTTTAATTCAGGATGGACACAGTCCTGTGGGAGTTTAACTCAGGACGGACACGGCCCTGTGGGACTTTAACTCTGGATGGACATGCTTCTGTGGGATTATAACTCAGGACGGACACTGTCCTGTGGGATTATAACTCTGGACGGACTTGATCCTGTGGGGTTAAAGCTCAGGGCGGACACGGTCCTGTGGGAGTTTAACTCAGGACGGCAACGAACCTGTGGGATTAGAACTCAGGACGGACACGTTCCTCTGGGATTATAACTCAGGACGGACACGGTCCTGTGGGAGTTTAACTCAGGTCGGACACAATCCTGTGGGATTATAACTCAGGACGGACATGGTCCTCTGGGATTATAACTCAGGACGGGCACGGTCCTGTGGGATAATAACTCAGGATGAACACGGTCCTGTGGGATTATAACTCAAGGCGGTCATGACCATGTGGGATTATAACTCAGGACGGACACGGACCTGTGGGTGTTTAACTCAGAATGGACACGGTCCTGTGGGAGTTTAACTCAGGATGGACATGATCCTTTGGGATTATAACTCTGGATGGACACGGCCCTGTGGGAGTTCAACTCAGGATGGACACGCTCCTGTGGGATTATATCTCAGGACGGACATGGCCCTGTGGGATTATTGCTCAGGAAGGACATGATCCTGTGGGATTATAACTCGGGACGGATATGGTCCTGTGGGAGTTTATCTCAGGACGGACACGGACCTGTGGGAGTTTAACCTAGTACGGACACGATCCTGTGGGAGTTTAATTCAGGACAGACATGGTCCTGTGGGATTATAACTCAGGACGGACATGGTCCTCTGGGATTATAACTCAGGATGGGCACGGTCCTGTGGGATAATAACTCAGGACGGACACGGTCCTGTGGGATTATAACTCAAGGCGGTCATGATCCTGTGGGATTATAACTCAGGATGGACACGGTCCTGTGGGTGTTTAACTCAGAATGGACACGGTCCTGTGGGAGTTTAACTCAGGATGGACATGATCCTGTGGGAGTTCAACTCAGGATGGACACGCTCCTGTGGGATTATATCTCAGGACGGACATGGCCCTGTGGGATTATAGCTCAGGAAGGACATGATCCTGTGGGATTATAACTCAGGACGGATATGTTCCTGTGGGAGTTTATCTCAGGACGGACACGGACCTGTGGGAGTTTAACCTAGTACGGACACGATCCTGCGGGAGTTTAATTCAGGACAGACATGGTCCTGTGGGAGTTTAACTCGGGACGGACACGGTCCTGTGGGATTATAACTCAGGACGGACATGATCCTGTGAGATTAAAACTCAGGATGGATATGGTCCTGTGGGAGTTTAACTCAGGACGGACATGGTCCTGTGGGAGTTTAACCTAGTACGGACATGATCCTGTGGGAGTTTAAGTCAGGACGGACATTGTCCTGTGGGAGTTTAAATCATGACGGACATGGTCCTGTGGGATTATAACTCAGGACGGACATGATCCTGTGGGATTATAACTCAGGACGGATATGATCCTGGGGGAGTTTTACTCAGGACGGACACGGTCCTGTGGGAGTTTAACTCAGGACGGACACAGTCCTGTGGGAGTTTAACTCAGGACGGACACGGTCCTGGGGGAGTTTAACTCAGGACGGACACGGTCCTGTGGGCGTTTAACTCAGGACGGACACTGTAGTGTATGTAACCGTCTACCTTTAAGAGACTATTGTATGTAACCGTTCACCTTTAAGAGAACTATTTTAGGTGTGGCACTACTTGTTTGGCTTCTGTATACGGTAATACCGACGGTGACCACACCGGTATATAAGTGCTGTGGCATGATTTATAGGGCAGATTCGCCCTGACCTTCGAATAGTAAAGTCCTGTTGTATGTTACTCCTGAAGTCTGTGTCGTAATTAACTGCACAAACCACAGACTTTACAGTGGCGACGAGTCCGATCGTACCCTGCGGCAACAATAATTTCAAGCAACGAAAGAGCGTCGAAAAGAGGCAACCGCCCTCGTCATTCGGCTGGGAGAAAACTCAAGGCTGCAGCAATAGAAAGGAGGAAGACTTTAGCGACAAAAACTTCCATCAGCAACAGGCACTGACTGTCCCTTCTGCCACGGTGACTGTGAGTAAGGGAAAGTGAAAAGAATAGTCGGAGGGTAAGGGCTGGGCACTCGACCACGGTCGAGGGGGAAAAGGAGCCGGACAAAAAGTCGGGTCCAACGGCGTCGTGAGAGACCGCGACCAGCGGGAAAAGCCGGGCGGTGACCGAAGTCACGAAGCGCTGCGACCGGGAGCGTAGGCGCGGGAAGAGAGAAACTCAGCCGCAGCCGGGGAGAGAGGCACCGGACTGCGAGAGGGCTGGGAGGCGCGATTGGGGTCCGAGCGAGCGGGAGAGGCAGAGCCGACCAAGAGATACTGCGCGAGAGCCAGTCCAGCGGCTGAACTGTCCTCCGTCAACGGGGTGTAACCAGCGCCGGTAGAGCCGAGCGAGCGGGAGAGAGGCAGAGCCGAGCAAGGGAAACTGTGCGAGAGCCAGTCCAGCGGCTGAACTGTCCTCCATCAATGGGGGTACCCAGCGCCGGTAGAGCCGAGGGAGCGGGAGAGAGACAGAGCCGAGCAAGGGGAACTGTGCGAGAGCCAGCCCAGCGGCTGAACCTGTTCGCCGTCAACGGGGTACCCAGAGCCGGTCGCCCTGCCATAAAATTAAAAAAAAAAGGGAAAGCCTTGAAGCCGACGCGCAGGCTGTGAACCTGAAAGCCAGCGGCCGTCGCCCATTGGGGAAAGTGTACCCCTCCCGCCAGGGAAGAAACGCGGGAAGCCGCCATTAGGCGGGGAAGAAGACAGAAGCGGGAAACCGCCATTGAAGTGGGCGGGGAGAGAAGATAAGAGCGGGAAACCGCCATTTTCGCGGGAAAACCGCCATCTTAGAAAAAAAAAAGAAATAATAATTTAAAGAAATACTTGTGTTGTTCCCAAAGAGAGGAAGATGCCTAAGCGTGGTAACATCAACGATTTTAATTCGGAGATAGAAGACTGGGCCACGTACGTGGAACGCATTGAGATCTATTGTGAGGCCAACAATATAGAAGAAGACAACAAAGCTATAACCTTGCTAAACTCGATGGGCGCAAAGACATACGGGCTCTTGAAGCATCTACTATCACCAGCTAAACGGGCGGATCAGACTTTTGATGAGATAGTGGCTGTTCTGAAGGATCACTTGAACCCCACACCGTTGATGTTGGCTGAACGATTCAAATTCTATGCGAGAACGCAACGGAAAGATGAAAGCAACGCGGAATACTTGGTCGAACTGCGTAGACTAGCGAAATACTGCCAGTTTGAAGGGAATCTGACAGAGGCATTGCGAGACAAGTTCGTATGCGGACTGTCCAAGGAAGGGACGCAAAAGCGATTACTCGAAGAGAACGACCTTACACTTGACAGGGCTGTCCTTATAGCAGCATCGCACGAAGCCGCAGCGAAAGGAACTGCGGAAATGCAGCTAAAGGCAGCGGCACTCGGTGTGGACCAAATTACCTCGAGTATAACAAAATGCTATCGCTGTGGGAAGACAACACACGATCAGAACCAATGCTGGTTTAAGAACCAGGAATGTAGGAAATGTGGCAAACTGGGTCACATCGCTAAGGTATGCCGGTCAGGGAAGAAGACCAACAACCAAAGGAAGCCATCACAGGAAAAGTACAACAAGGTACACAAGGTGGCTGAGAAGAGTTCAGACGAACAGAATTCAGACTCAGACCCAAACGGCCAGGAGCTGGGTAGTCTGAGAATTCATAATGTGAGTAAGGAAGCTGACCTACAAACTATCTGGGTCATGCTAAAAATAGCTGGAGTCCAAGTGAAAATGGAGTTGGACACTGGATCAGCTGTATCAGTCATAAATCGAAGGGATTACCACAGGCTATTCTCACATATACCCTTAAGAGATACCAAGTTCGTATTGCAGACATACATGGGGCATAAAGTATACCCCATGGGAAAGATAAGAGTCAAGGTGAGAGATAGGGGTAAAGAACACCCAAGAATGAACTTATACGTACTACCTGAGGGAGGACCACCACTTCTAGGATGGGAGTGGATCAAGAAAATAGACATGGAATGGCACTACCTACAAGCAATGACGAGTGAGGACTCGGTGCAGACAAGCAGCTCAGACTCTGAGCCGGAAGACGATAAGTCCAGCCCAAGTATGAAAAACAAGGTTAACATGAACTCACTGACTAAGGTTGGAAAAACGATGGCGTGTATAAAGACAGAGAATTCTGAGTCTGTTCAAGTTACAGACATATGCATTACGGAGGAACACCGGGCTCGAACTCAACGTTATCTCAAAGTACGACAACAATTAGAACAATTGAGTTACCGTCTCGTACAAGAGATGAAAACAATGAAAAAGTTCTATGACACCGAATGGGAGAGTCTGGAAAGACAACAGAACTTGCTGGCTCAAGCAGAGAGCGACCATAGAGCCATCGTGACCAATTACCGATCACATCTCCCTTATGATGTTCAGGAGTTAGAATATTTGCATGATCTAGAGATACAGCATAAAGGCAAACCACACTACACTGAGGATTTTGTCCTGCAATTGGAGACGGAGCTAGTGCAGGCAAGGTTAAGAGAAGCTGAATCGCAATGTGCACTTAAAGAGATGCAGAAAAAATCTTGGACATAGAAAAGAGAAACGCTTCTTTACCTGATGAGAATAATGTGGCCATGTTGCAAGAGGAGCTTATAGGGGCGAAACTGAAAGAAGCTAAGCAAAGGATGTTGGAACTTGAAACACAGAACCAAATCAGCAGTAACCAGCTATGTCGAGCAGAGAAGGAGTGCAATGGTCTACAGGAGAAGGTGCAATATCTCTCAGCCCAGAATAAGGGACTACTCACTCAGTTAAATGAAAGTAAAGGGAAAATGGCTGAGATAGACTGCAAGAATAAAGAAGATTTGATGGCAGTGAGACTTCGAGAGGCAGATAGCATAGCAGCCTTGGCTGAACTCCAACAGAAAATTGCGAAAGAAGCAAATGAAGAGGAATCTTCAGGAAGCCAGGATTTTATTCCAGTTCTTCTCTACGACTCCTTACAAGCAGAGTGTGAGAAGTTGAAAGAACAGTATGAACAGGCCCAGGCTATAATTCTGGAGGGGGTTAACTCGGCAACCTCCGAAAAGCTAGTTTCAGTAGAAGCATATGAGCAACTAAAGGTTGAACATGAGCAAGAAGTCCAAAGGCTGCAGGAAATTCTTGATGAGCTCAAGGCCAAGACAGACTCATCGGTAGAAGTTCCATCCATAGATGAGAAATTAGAGGTGAAAGACATGGCAGAACATGAAAGACAAGATGTCCAAGAACTCATAAAAATATTGAAGGAAACCCAAGACAAATATGAGGCGGCAATGACCGAGGTTCAACAACTTGAAGAACAGATTCAACTGGGAATCCTTTCAGTGGAAGAAAAGGAAACTGTAAGAAACACAGAGACTGTAAGAATGGCCCCTGAACATGAGCTAGAGAGCATCAAGGCGCAACTTCTCCGAGCGCTGAAAGCCAAAGTACAAGAGGAAAAGAAGGTGAAAGCATGGAGGAAAAGGTGGATGAAATGGAGAAGACTCTGATCCACAGTGTTCCCGTGGAAGAGTTAACGGTCAGCCAACTCCTTCATATGCTGAGGGACAAGACTCTGCAATGGGAACAATCTGAACACGAGCTTCAATCTTCAAAGGGAAGGAGTTCGGAGCTCTCAAAAGTTATGGAAATAGCTGAGGTTGCAACACAGATTTTACTGGGATGCCAAAAGTACGCTGAATCACGTCTATGTGAACAACAGAATGTTGAAACAGCTGCTCCAGTAGAAGGATTGAATAGCCCGATCAATCAATCCCCGATGGAAGGGGAAGTATTGAAATCACAAATGAGGTCCTTAGTGAAGGATTTGCAGGAAACCCAGGAAGAGCGGGATGACTATGAACGCATGAAGAAGTCCCTTCAGGGAAGATGTCTAGGGAGGGAACAACAGTCGGCTAACGTCCAGTTGGGTAAGGAAGAAGTAGCATGCCCTCTCGCTAGACTAGCTCAGGATGACATCGAATATTACCATGACCTGTTGAGTGACATGGAATATTACGAGGACTTGGTCTGCCCAGCTTGTGATGAAAACTCCCAAAGTGCAGAAATCAGGATGAAGCACTTAAAGTCTAAGGAACATAGAGAGATGGTGGCGCTACAGCTGGCAGCTGAGAAGGGAGCTCCGAGAGTCTCCAAGAAGCAAAAAAGGAAAAGACGAAGCCGAAGATGATAACCATCTCAATCATTATCACTTCTAATGGGAAAGTAGGAAAAATTACTAAGGCAGTCCAGCTGTTTGTAAAAGTCAGCACTGCTGGTTCAGCAGGACGGAAGTTCAAGCTGTTACGTCAAGGGAAAGACTATTGGATGAGTCACGCTAGCAATGTGAACCGGCTACACCACAGAGATGTTGTTTGGACCGAGTAAAGACCAGAGACTGAATCTGTGAACTGTTCCCACAGAGCCTGAACCTGTGAACTGTTTTCCGCAGAGACTATATCTGTAAATTGTTTTACATGAAGTTGAATATATGTTATGTTTAATGGGGAATACGTATGTTGTAAGCTAAAAAGGGAGGATTGTAGTGTATGTAACCGTCTACCTTTAAGAGACTATTGTATGTAACCGTTCACCTTTAAGAGAACTATTTTAGGTGTGGCACTACTTGTTTGGCTTCTGTATACGGTAATACCGACGGTGACCACACCGGTATATAAGTGCTGTGGCATGATTTATAGGGCAGATTCACCCTGACCTTCGAATAGTAAAGTCCTGTTGTATGTTACTCCTGAAGTCTGTGTCGTAATTAACTGCACAAACCACAGACTTTACAGACACGGTCCTGTGGGAGTTTATCTCAGGGTGGACACGGTCCTGTGGGAGTTTAACTCAGAACGGACACGGTCCTGTGGGATTATAACTCAGGACGGACACGGTCCTGTGGGAGCTTAACTCAGGACAGACATGTCCCTGTGGAAGTTTAACACAGGATGGACACAGTCCTGTGGGATTATAACTCAGGACGGACATGATCCTGTGGGATTATAACTCGGGACGGACATGGTCCTGTGGAAGTTTAACTCAGGATGGACACAGTCCTGTGGGAGTATAACTCAGGATGGACACGGTCTTGTGGGATTATTTCTCAGGACAGACACAGTCCTGTGGGAGTTCAACTCAGGACGGACACTGTCCAGTGGGAGTTTAACTCAGGACGGACACGCAGCTGTGGGGTTATAACTCAGGACTGACACGGTCATGTGGGTGTTTAACTCAGAATGGACATGATCCTTTGGGATTATAACTCAGGACGGACATGGCCCTGTGGGAGTTTAACCTAGTATGGACACGATCCTGTGGGAGTATAATTCAGGACAGACATGGTCCTGTGGAAGTTTAACTCAGGACGGAAATGATGCTGTGGGATTATAACTCAGGCCTGAATGGTCCGCTGGGACATTAACTCAGGGCGGACACGGTCCTGTGGGAGTTTAACTTAGGACGGACAGTGTCCTGTGGGAGTTTAAACTAGTACGGACATGATCCTGTGGGAGTTTAAGTCAGGACGGACATTGTCCGGTGGGAGTTAAATCATGACGGACATGGTCCTGTGGGATTATAACTCAGGACGGACATGATCCTGTGGGATTATAACTCAGGACGGATATGGTCCTGGGGGAGTTTTACTCAGGACGGACACGGTCCTGTGGAGGTTTAACACAGGATGGACATGGTCCTGTGGGAGTTTAACTCAGGACGGACACGGTCCTGGGGGAGTTTAACTCAGGACGGACACGGTACTGGGGGAGTTTACCTCAGGATGGACACAGTCCTGTGGGAGTTTAACTCAGAACAGACACGGTCCTGTGGGATTATAACTCAGGACGGACACGGTCCTGTGGGAGATTAACTCAGGATGGACATGATCCTGTTGGATTATAACTCAGGACAGACAAGGTCCTGTGGGATTATAACTCAGGACAGACCCGGCCCTGTGGGAGTTTAACTCAGGATGGAGAAGTTCCTGTGGGAGTTTAACTCAGGATGGACAAGTTCCTGTGGGAGTTTAACTCAGGATGGAGATGGTCCTGTGGGATTATAACTCAGGACGGACATGGTCCTGTGTGAGTTTAACTCAGGATGGACATGATCCTGTGGGATTATAACTCAGGACGGACACGGTCCTGTGGGTGTTGAACTCAGAATGGACATGGTCCTGTGTGAGTTTAACTCAGGATGGACATGATCCTGTGGGATTATAACTCAGGATGGACACGGTCCGGTGGGAGTTCAACTCAGGACGGACGCAGTCCTGTGGGAGGTTAACTCAGGACGTACACGGTCCTGTGGGAGTTTACCTCAGGGTGAACATGATCCTGTGGGATTATAACTCAGGACAGACATGATCCTGTGGGAGTTTAATTCAGGACGGACATGGTCCTGTGGGACTGTAACTCAGGACAGACATGATACTGTGGGATTATAACTCAGGACGGACATGATCCTGTGGGATTATAACTCAGGACGGACACGGTGCTGTGGGAGTTTAACTCAGGATGGACACAGTCCTGTGGGGGTTTATCTCAGGACGGACACGGTCCAGTGGGATTATAACTCAGGACGGACACAGTCCTGTGGGAGATTAACTCAGGATGGACATGATCCTGTTGGATTATAACTCAGGACAGACCCGGTCCTGTGGGAGTTTAACTCAGGATGGAGACGGTCCTCTGGGAGTTTAACTCAGGATGGAGACGGTCCTGTGGGAGTTTAACTGAGGATGGACACGGTCCTGTGGGATTATTTCTCAGGACAGACACAGTCCTGTGGGAGTTCAACTGAGGACGGTCACGGTCCTGTAGGAGTTTAACACAGGACGGATACGCACCTGTGGGATTATAACTCAGGACTGACACGGTCCTTTGCGATTATAACTCAGGGCGGACACGGTCCTGTGGGAGTTCAACTCAGGACGGACACCCTCCTGTGGGATTATATCTCAGGACCGACACGGTCCTGTGGGATTATAACTCAGGACGGACATGATGCTGTGGGATTATAACTCAGGATGGATATGGTCCACTGGGAGTTTAACTCAGGACGGACACGGTCCTGTGGGAGTTTAACTCAGGACGGACACGGTCCTGTTTGAGTTTAACTCAGGACGGACACGGTCCTGTGGAGGTTTAACACAGGATGGACATGGTCCTGTGGGAGTTTAACTCAGGACGGACACGGTCCTGGGGGAGTTTAACTCAGGACGGACACGGTCCTGGGGGAGTTTACCTCAGGATGGACACAGTCCTGTGGGAGTTAACTCAGAACGGACACGGTCCTGTGGGATTATAACTCAGGACGGACACGGTCCTGTGGGAGTTTAACTCAGAACGGACACGGTCCTGTGGGATTATAACTCAGGACGGACACGGTCCTGGGGGAGTTTAACTCAGAACGGACACGGTCCTGTGGGATTATAACTCAGAACGGACACGGTCCTGTGGGATTATAACTCAGGACGGACACGGTCCTGTGGGAGATTAACTCAGGATGGACATGATCCTGTTGGATTATAACTCAGGACAGACAAGGTCCTGTGCGATTATAACTCAGGACAGACCCGGCCCTGTGGGAGTTTAACTCAGGATGGAGAAGTTCCTGTGGGAGTTTAACTCAGGATGGAGAAGTTCCTGTGGGAGTTTAACTCAGGATGGAGATGGTCCTGTGGGAGCTTAACTCAGGCTGGACACGGTCCTGTGGGATTATTTCTCAGGACGGACACAGTCCTGTGGGAGTTCAACTCAGGACGGACACGCACCTGTGGGATTATAACTCAGGACGGACACGGTCCTGTGGGTGTTGAACTCAGAATGGACATGGTCCTGTGTGAGTTTAACTCAGGATGGACATGATCCTGTGGGATTATAACTCAGGATGGACACGGTCCGGTGGGAGTTCAACTCAGGACGGACGCAGTCCTGTGGGAGGTTAACTCAGGACGTACACGGTCCTGTGGGAGTTTACCTCAGGGTGAACATGATCCTGTGGGATTATAACTCAGGACAGACATGATCCTGTGGGAGTTTAATTCAGGACGGACATGGTCCTGTGGGACTGTAACTCAGGACAGACATGATACTGTGGGCTTATAACTCAGGACGGACATGATCCTGTGGGATTATAACTCAGGACGGACACGGTGCTGTGGGAGTTTAACTCAGGATGGACACAGTCCTGTGGGAGTTTATCTCAGGACGGACACGGTCCAGTGGGATTATAACTCAGGACGGACACAGTCCTGTGGGAGATTAACTCAGGATGGACATGATCCTGTTGGATTATAACTCAGGACAGACCCGGTCCTGTGGGAGTTTAACTCAGGATGGAGACGGTCCCCTGGGAGTTTAACTCAGGATGGAGACGGTCCTGTGGGAGTTTAACTGAGGATGGACACGGTCCTGTGGGATTATTTCTCAGGACAGACACAGTCCTGTGGGAGTTCAACTCAGGACGGTCACGGTCCTGTGGGAGTTTAACACAGGACGGATACGCACCTGTGGGATTATAACTCAGGACTGACACGGTCCTTTGCGATTATAACTCAGGGCGGACACGGTCCTGTGGGAGTTCAACTCAGGACGGACACCCTCCTGTGGGATTATATCTCAGGACCGACACGGTCCTGTGGGATTATAACTCAGGACGGACATGATGCTGTGGGATTATAACTCAGGATGGATATGGTCCACTGGGAGTTTAACTCAGGACGGACACGGTCCTGTGGGAGTTTAACTCAGGACGGACACGGTCCTGTTTGAGTTTAACTCAGGATGGACACGGTCCTGTGGGTGTTTAACTCAGGACGGACACGGTCCTGTGGGTTTATAACTCAGGACGGACACGGTCCTGTGGGATTATAACTCAGGACGGACACGGTCCTGTGGGATTATAACTCAGGACAGACATGGTCCTGTGGAAGTTTAACTCAGGGCGGACGCGGTCCAGTGGGATTATAACTCAGGACAGACATGGTCCTGTGGGAGTTTAACTAAGGACGGACACGGTCCTGTGGGAGTTTAACTCAGGATGGACACGGTCCTGTGGGTATTTAACTCAGGACGGACTCGGTCCTGTGGGTTTATAACTCAGGACAGACACGGTCCTGTGGGGGTTTAACTCAGGACGGGCATGGTCCTGTGGGATTATAACTCAGGATGGACACGGTCCTGTGGGTGTTTAACTCAGGACGGACACGGTCCTGTGGGTTTATAACTCAGGACGGACACGGTCCTGTGGGATTATAACTCAGGACGGACACGGTCCTGTGTGATTATAACTCAGGACAGACATGGTCCTGTGGAAGTTTAACTCAGGACGGACGCGGTCCAGTGGGATTACAACTCAGGACAGACACGGTCCTGTGGGAGTTTAACTCAGGACGGGCATGGTCCTGTGGGATTATAAATCAGGATGGACACGGTCCTGTGGGATTATAAATCAGGACGGACACGGTCCTGTGGGAGTTCAACTCAGGACGGATGCAGTCCTGTGGGAGGTTAACTCAGGACGGACACGGTCCTGTGGGTTTATAACTCAGGACGGACACGGTCCTGTGGGATTATAACTCAGGACGGACACGGTCCTGTGGGAATATGATTCAGGACAGACATGGTCCTGTGGAAGTTTATCTCATGACGGACATGGTCCTGTGGGATTATAACTCAGGACAGACATGATCATGTGGGATTATAACTCAGGACGGATATGGTCCTGTGGGAGTTTAACTCAGGACGGACACGGTCCAGCGGGAGTTTAACTCAGGATGGACACGGTCCTGGGGCAGTTTAACTCAGGACGGACACGGTCCTGTGGGATTTTAACTCAGGACGGACACGGTCCTGTGGGAGTTTATCTCAGGACGGACACGGTCCTGTGGGAGTTTAACTCAGGACGAACAAGGTCCTGTGGGATTATATCTCAGGACGGACACGGCCCTGTGGGAGCTTAACTCAGGACAGACATGGTCCTGTGGAAGTTTAACTCAGGATGGACACAGTCCTGTGGGATTATAACTCAGGATGGACATGATCCTGCGGGATTATAACTCAGGACGGACATGGTACTGTGGAAGTTTAACTCAGGATGGACACAGTCCTGTGGGAGTTTAACTCAGGACGGACACGGTCCTGTGGGAGTTTATCTCAGGATGGACACGGTCCAGTGGGATTATAACTCAGGACGGACTCGGTCCTGTGGGAGATTAACTCAGGATGGACATGATCCTGATGGATTATAACTCAGGATGGAAAAGGTCCTGTGGGATTTGTTAGATCCGTGTATCTTAATGTTGTATCCTTCAATAATCAGACAACAGACTGCAGGGAACGATTCAACAGGTGTTTACTGAATGAGGGTTACTCTAGAACTACTGTACAGATCACTTAACAGGGTTTATATACAGGTGTGGTCACTGCCGGTACTACAGTATACAGGAGCTGTAAAAAGTAGTTCTCCCCTTAAAGGTACATACATTACAATTCCTCCCCTTTTAGATTAACAGTACCATAGCACTCATTTAACAATTAAATATCAATCTAATTACAATTAACACTTTTAACATGTAACATTAGCTGAAAATAGTCTATTTATAAATTCAGTCTTTGGGGAGGCTTCCCGATCCTTTCTGGATAGCGCCTTTCCCGAGTGTCTTGCTCTTGGTGCGGAGGCGATCCTGGCCCCCTGTCATCGGTTGGTTCATCAGCTTCCGATGCTACTGTTTCTGGGGTAGATGCTACCTGTACGTCGGGTTCATCACCAGGTACGTATGGGCGAGGCATGGGGTTGACTTGTTCCTGTGACTCTAGGATCTGGTCAGCATGGCATCTCACGATGCTCTCCCCAACGTCCACTGTGTACATTAGTGGGCCCTGCCGTGTGCATATCGTTCCTGGCTGCCATTTTTCTGTTCGGTAGTCGCGGGCCAAGACTGGTTGCCCTACATTGAAGCTCCTTGTTGGCTTCTCATGGATGTGCTGAAATTGCTTACTCTCAACATCTCTTTGTACGTTTGGTCTGAGCAAATCCAGGCGAGGTCTTAACCTTCGGTTGAAGAACATCATGGCTGGGGCTGGTTGGTGACTGCATGTGTCGCATTCCGGTAGGCGAACAGGAAATTGTCCACCTTGTGCTGCAGCGGAATGTTGTCATTGTACATAGCCTTTATTGCCTTCTTAAAGGTTTGTACGAACCTCTCAGCCAATCCATTTGTGGCTGAATGATACGGGGCGGATGAGTAATGCCTTACCCCATTCCTTTTCATAAATCTTCGAAACTCTTCGGACACAAACTGCGGTCCGTTATCAGAGCAAATCTGCTCTGGCAAGCCGTCCCTGGCAAAAATGGTCCGTAGGACTGCAATAGTTTTCTCCGTGGTGGTGGAGGTCATTTTGATCACCTCAGGCCATTGCAAGTGCACATCCACGGCTATTAAAAACATTGAGTCCATGAATGGACCAGCAAAATCAATATGCACCCGTTGCCATGGAGATGAGGGCCACTCCCATGGGTGTAGAGGGGCATGTGGTGGTGCATTTTGGACCTTCTGGTATCCTGAGCAGCTCTTTGTCAGGTCCTCGATTTGCTGAGCGATCCCCGGCCACCACACATAAGCCCTAGCAAGGCTTTTCATTTTCCACCACTCCCAGATGACCTTCGTGAAGCTCATTGAGCACTCTCTCCCTTAACTTTGGTGGAATTACCACTCGGGATCCACACATCAAGGTCCCCTGGCAAACTGACAGCTGTTCTCTTCTGGATGAGAATGCTGACAACAGTGAGTCGCCATGTGCTGGCCATCCCTTCACCATCAAACCATATACCCGAGACAGTGTCGGGTCATTTCAGTCTCCTTCTCTATACCAGCGTTAGTTACTGGCAAGCATTCAGTTATAGTCGAATGAAATATTTCGACAGGATCCACTGCTGGTGCTTCCTCCGCAGTAGGCAGTGGCAGGCGTGATGGCCCATCAGTGTTTCCATGCTGTTTCGTGCCCTTATACTCGATTTCATATTGGTGCGCCCCTAGAAAAAGGGACCATCTTTGTAGCCGTTGCGCAGTCATCACCGGAACGCCCTTCTTTGGATTAAAGATGGAGACAAGTGGTTGGTGGTCAGTCAGCAAGGTGAACTTCTGCCCGTGCAGATAGTGATTGAACTTTTTCACTCCCCACACTAGGCTGAGGGCCTCCCTATCAATCTGGGCGTAGTTACGCTCGGCTGAGGTTAGTGATCGTGACGCAAAGGCTGTTGGCCTCTCTGAGCCGTCCGAGAATTTGTGCGACAGCACCGCTCCAATGCCATAGGGTGACGCATCACATGCCAACCGAATTGGTAATGCCGGGTTGTAATGGGCCAATACCTCTTTCGATGTGATTAGTGTTTTGCTCTTCTGGAAAGCTCGTCTACATTCGTCACTCCACTTCCATGGCACCCCAGTTTGCAGTAGGGTGTTCAGTGGGTGTAGTATTGTAGACAAATTTGGCAAGAACTTATGGTAGTAGTTTACCAGCCCGAGGAACGACCTCAGTTGTGACACATTTTCCGGTGCTGGAGCCTTGACTACTGCCTCAATCTTCTCTGGGGACTTATGTAACCCCTCTTTATCGATAACGTGGCCACAATACGAGATCTGTTTTCTAAAAAACTCGCATTTGGGGCGGTTAGCTCGGAGCCCATATTCCTGCAATCTAGTGAGCACCTGCTCCAGGTTGGCAAGGTGATCACTGTCATTTTCGCCCGTGACCAGGATGTTGTCCAAATAACACTGGGTCCCTGGGATCCCTTGCAGGACTTGTTCCATTGCCCTCTGCCAAATAGCCGGAGCTGATGCTACCCCGAATACCAGCCGGTTGTATTGGTAGAGACCTTTATGGGTGTTGATTGTGAGGTATTTTTTTGATGCTTCTTCTACCTCCATTTGCAGATACGCCTGGGCCAGATCAATCTTAGTGTAGCGTTTCCCTCCAGATAGCGAGGCAAAAATATCTTCAATCTGCAGAAGTGGATATTGTACAGTGTGAAGGATCGGGTTCGCTGTTACCTTAAAGTCCCCACAGATGCGAACCTTCCTTGGTTCCCCAGGCGTGCTGCTCAACGACTTTTTCATCACAGGGATGATGGGTGCAGCCCACTTGCTCCAGTCTACCTTGGACAGTACACCTGAACGTTCCAAACTCTCCAGCTCTGCTTCGACGGCTGGGCGGATCGCATAAGGTACCGGTCTGGCCTTAAAGAATTTTGGGCTTGCGTTCTCTTCAATTTTAATCATCGCTGTCATGCCTTTTAGTGTTCCGAGTCCTTGCTGGAACACTTCTTTCGCATCAGTTAGGATCTTTGACAGTCGCCCAAGTGTGACGTCGTCATCCTTTTTGTCAGCCACAGCCAGTGCCTGTATGGAATGCCAATCTAGCTGTATCTTCCGGATCCATTCACGTCCTAGTAGTGGTGGTCCTCCATCTGGCAATACATATAGGTCCATTTTTGGTGTTTCCTTGCCGTTATATATAACGTTCACCCTTATTTTTCCTTTGGGGTAGACTTTTTGCCCCGTGTACGTCTTCAAGACAATCTTTGTATCTCTCAAGGGTATATGTGAGAATAGCCGCTTGTAGTCCCTTCGGTTTATGACTGTTAGGGCTGATCCTGTGTCCAATTCCATTTTCACTTGGACTCCTGCTATCTTGAGCGTGACCCAGATAGTTTGGTGATCCTCTGTTTTGATCACATTATGTAGTTTCAGACAACCCAGCTCCTTGCTTCCGGAGTCTGTGCCACTCTTCTGTTCGTCTGAACTACTCTCCGTCACCTTATGTACCTTCTTGTACTTCTCCTGTGGAGATTTCTTGCTGCTGGTTTTCTTTCCTGACCTGCAGACTCTTGCTATGTGTCCCACTTTTCCACACTGTCTGCACACTTTGTCCTTGAACCAGCAATCATTATGGTCGTGTGTTGTTCTGCCGCAGCGATAGCACTTCACTGTTCCGAATGACATTTCATTTGTGCCATATTCTTGCGGTCTCCGTTGTATCTCTGCAGCGCCCCGTGCTGCTGCTTCATGTGATACTGCAATGCTGAAAGCCTTGTCCAGCATAAGATCCTTTTCTGATAGAAGCTGTTTCTGGGTTCCTTCACTTTGAAGCCCACACACAAACTTGTCCCTTAAAGTATCTGCTAGCCCCGTTCCAAACTGGCAGTGTTTCGATAGCTTGCGCAGTTCCGTTAAATACTCTCATCTTTATGCTGGTTCCTTTTGTGAAACTTAAATCATTCTGCTATCAGCAGCGGTGTGGGGTTTAAGTTGTCCTGTAGGATTGACACTATGTTTTCAAAATCCTTTTCTACTGGCTTCTCTGGGGTTACTAGGTTTCGTAGTAAGCCATACGTTTTGGCACCCATTGAATTCAACAATACCAGCGCTTTCTTGTCATCTGGCACTTCATTCGCCTTGCAGTATACTTCTATGCATTCAACATATGCCGTCCAATCTTCGACTTCATTGTCGAACGCTGTGATACTGCCACTCTTCGGCATTTTTGGGTGTGGTTAGACGGGCTTAAAATGGCGTCTCCCGCGCTTTCCTTTCTTCCCCACTGCGGCTTAAAATGGCGTCTCCCGCGCTGCTGCCAACGCCGCTCTCGGCGGTCCTCGTGGCAAATAGCGACGCCCTGTGGGTTTCGTGCGCTGCTCCTGTGCTGCTGCCAACGCCGCTTTCTGCGGTCCTCGTGGCAATGGCAGTGCCTCGCGTTTTCCTGCGTGCCTCTCTCCCCCGTTGACGCTGCTCGGCCCTTGAAACCGGCTGCGCTCTGCTCTCTCTCGTCTCTCTCCCCCGTTGACGCCGCTCGGTCCTGAACACCGGCTGCGCCCTGTGCGCTCTACCCTCTCTCACTCCCCCATCGACGCTGCTCTGCCTTTTTCTGTGCCGCTCGGTCGGGCTCTAGCCCGCCGCTGTCTGGGAAGCGTCTGCGCAGTACGCAAAGGAATATATACAGACATACATACATAATTACTTAAAAGAATATATTACTGATGAAAAGTTTCTTTCTTAAAAATGTTGGAGTCATTTTCACATTTAATAAGCACAGCAAATTCAATTCACATAGCCACAATTGCTCCTTCTACCTACAGTACTGAAAACCCGTTTTAAAAAACAAAAATAAACTTTAAAACTTACCTCAGCATTTCTTAAAATAACTTTCCTCCCTTTCCCAAACAAAAATATTGCCTTTCAGAAGCTCCACGATAAAATATATCTTCCTCCGCAGCCTCTGGAGCAACTGTACTCATGCTTTTTTCATGTGTAAGTTGTAAGGACTTAACCTCACTGAAAGCATGAATGAAACCGGCGAATTTTACTGCGCACGCGCTGCCTGTGCAGTTGCACGCGTTCTGCCTCTGAACCCCTTCGTTCAGAGGACAGGAAATGCCGGTTTTCCCCGCATGCGCTGTGCATGCTGAAAACCGGCATTTCCTCCGGCCAGACGCGTGAGTACCCCGACCGTACTCACGCGTTTGGAACGGAATTACTGGGCCAACATTTTACATGTCAATAAAATGAAAAATGTAACAATTGCACGATTTGCCCCCTCGCATCTGCGACTGAGGGTCCAAGGAGGTGCATTGCGCAAGAGGTCATCGTCGTACATATCCTCACACTGTTCCCTTTCGGGAACTGTATGAAGTGGTGGAAGGATTTCTGGTCACGTTAACGCTCCTTCCGTGACCATAACCATCTTCATACCAGCCATTAGGGTGGTTAGTGCTATGGCGCGAGGGTTTTACGGGCTCCCACAACCCATCTGAGGGGGGGGCCACCCACACCCGTGGATGCAAGTATCCCGCTGGATGTCCACCCAGAATTTATAGTTGGAGCTCCGACTCCACTTGCCGGGACTGTCTGGAGCGGGGTTCGAAACCCTACTCCTTCTGGCCCAGCGGCGGGGATGCTTACCGCTACGCAAATGGCCCACTCCGCGCAAAAGGTGACACCCATACGTTTCCTGCGCCTTTTCCCTCCCCGTGACTGGAGCCCTATGCTGCCACTTGAAAGACCAAGCTATCATCTGTCCTTTTTGCGGCACCTTGGACTTCTCATTACCAATGATGAGCAGGCGCTGCGCCTCCACCTCGTTGAGGAGATTGCTGAGGTCATCGTCAGTTCAATTGTGAGTTCTTTTAATGCCGTGAATTGTGCTCATTCCAGCCATTTCACGTTGCTAATCGGAGTGGGCCTTTGGCGTAGCGGTAGGATCCCCGCCGCTGGGCCAGACGGGGTAGGGTTTCGAACCCCGCTCCAGACAGTCCCGGCAAGTGGAGTCGGAGCTCCGGCTCTAAATTCTGGGTTGACATCCAGTGGGATATTTGCGTCCGTGGGTGTGGGTGGCCCCCCTCCTCGTATAGCTTGTGGGAGCCCGTAAAACCCTCCCGCCATAGGACTAACCGCCCTAATGGCTGGTACAAAGATGGTTACGGTCACGGAAGTGAGCGTTAATCACGGCCATAAATCCTTCCACCACTTCATACAGTTCCCCAAAGGGAACAGTGTGAAGACACGTATGACGACGACATTACTAAATAAATAAATGGAATGAAAAAAATTCTTTCAGGGCTTTTAAAAGTCTTTAAATTGCTTTAATTCTGTTTAAAACTACTTCAGATTCTTCAAAATAATGTAAACGTTTTTAAAAGTTTATAAAAGTTACCAAAAGCTTCATAAAAATACCAAAAACCTATTTGAAATGCTGCTCTGCATGTAAAAATGCTTTTCAGCTTGTGAGAAACATTGGGGGCGTGTCCTATTAAACTGAGACCTCAAGGGGCGTGTCTCAGTTGCACAGCGCGCTCCAGGCTTCGCGCTGGCTGCACTCCTGGGCGGCGTGACGTCAGACGCTGCCCGGGATTCTTCTGTTTCAAAAAGGAATTCCAGGCGTCCCTGGAGGTGAACGGCAGGCGCGTCGGGTAAGTGCAGATCGGGGGCTTGCACGCGCGGCAAGCCCCCGACCCGAATTTCTGCCCCATTAAATGGTAGGACACTGAGTAGTGCAGAGGAACAAAGGGACCTTGGAGTGCATGTCCACAGATCCCTGAAGGTAGCAGGCCAAGTAGATAAGGTGGTTAAGAAGGCATACGGAATGCTTGCCTTTATTAGCCGTGGCATAGAATACAAGAGCAGGAGGGTTATGCTTCAACTGTATAAAACACTAGTTAGACCTCAGCTAGAGTACAGCGTGCAGGTCTGGTCACCACATTACAGGAAAGATGTGATTGCACTAGAGAGGGTACAGAGGAGATTTACAAGGATGTTACCGGGAGTAGAGAATCTTAGCTATGAGGAAAGACTGGATAGGCTGGGTCTGTTTTCCTTGGAACAGAAGAGGCTGAGGGGAGACCTTATTGAAGTGTATAAAATTATGAGGGGCACAGATAAAGTGGATAGAAAGCACCTATTTCCCTTAGCAGAGGGGTAAAAAACCAGGGGGCACGGATTTAAAGTAATTGGGGGAAGGTTTAGAGGGGATTTGAGGGGAGATTTCTTCACCCAGAGGGTTGTGGGGGTCTGGAACTCACTGCCTGAAAGGGAAGTAGAGGCAGGAACCCTAACCACATTTAAAAAGTATTTGGATGTGCACTTGGGATGCTCTAACCTGCAGGGCTACGGACCAAGAGCTGGGAAGTGGGATTAGGCTGGATGAGGAAAGACTGGATAGGCTGGGTCTGTTTTCCTTGGAACAGAGGAGGCTGAGGGGATGTATCTTTTTCCGATACATTGATGACTGTATCGGTGCCGTTTCCTGCTCTCGCCCCGAACTTGACAATTTCATTCACTTTGCCTCCAATTTCCACCCTTCCCTCACCTTCACATGGTCCATCTCTGACTCTTCCCTTCCCTTCCTCGACTTCTCCGTCTCCATCTCTGGGGATAGGTTATCGACCAATATTCACTACAAGCCCACTGACTCCCACAGCTACCTGGACTACACTTCCTCCCACCCCGCTTCCTGTAAGGACTCTATTCCATTCTCCCAGTTTCTCCGTCTCCGCCGTATCTGCTCCGACGATGCCACCTTCCACACCAGTGCTTCAGACATGTCTTCCTTTTTCCACAACCGAGGATTCCCCTCTACCGTGGTTGACACTGCCCTCGACCGTGTCAGTTCTATCTCCCGCACTTCTGCCCTCACCCCTGCCCCTCCCTCCCGGAACCACGATAGGGTTCCCCTTGTCCTCACCTTTCACCCCACCAGCCTCCACATTCAATGGATCATCCTCCGGCATTTCTGCTACCTCCAAAGTGATCCCACCACCAAACGTATCTTCCCCTCCCCTCCCCTTTCAGCATTCCATAGGGACCGCTCCCTCCGAGACAGCCTAGTCCACTCCTCTATCACCCCAAACAGCCCTTCCCCTTCGCCTGGCACCTTCCCATGCAAGCGGAGGAGATGTAACACCTGCCCCTATATCTCCCCCCTTCCCACTGTCCAGGGCCCCAAACACCCCTTCCAGGTGAAACAGCGATTTACTTGTACTTCTCGCAATCTAGTATACTGTATTCGCTGTTCACGATGCGGTCTCCTCTACATTGGGGAGACCAAACGCAGATTGGGTGACCGCTTTGCGGAACACCTCCGTTCAGTCCGTAAGGGTGACCCCGAGCTTCCGGTCGCCTGTCATTTTAATTCACCGCTCCATTCCCACTCGAACCTCACTGTCCTTGGCCTCTTGTATTGTTCCACGGAAGCTCAACGTAAACTCGAGGAACAGCACCTCATCTTCCGATTAGGCACTCTGCAGCCTTCCGGACTCAATCTCGAGTTCAACAATTTCAGATCATAACCTCGGCTTGTAATTTTTCCACTCCTTTCCCCCCCCGCTCCTTTCCTTTTGTTTCACTCTCACACCTGGCAGCTATCTCCTGCCCTGCCAGTACACTTTAAACCTAATCTCAGCCTATTACCGTCTCGTCTAGCTCTTTTACTTCTTTTGTTTCTTTCACTTCTTTTGTCCGATCGCAGCCCTGCCTTCGATCTATTTTCTTTTCTTTCCAGTTTTGAAGAAGGGTTCGACCCGAAACGTCAACTCAAATTTCTCTCCACGGATGTTGCCTGACCTGCTGAGTTTTTCCAGCATTTTCTGTTGTTATTTCGGATTTCCAACATCTGCAGTATTTTGCTATCGTGGATAGCTCTTTGTTGGCTAGCGCGGACATGATGGGCCGAAATGGCCTCCTTCCGTGCTGTAACTTTCTATGATTCTACTCTATGAGAACCATTTAGTCCTGCTTGATCCTAACAACCAGAGGTGAAGTGGGTGGGAAATATCCGCAAGACCGTACAGGGACAGATGCAAGAGGGAGATATTTTATAGGAATTGCTGTATTTTACAGGGACGCAGAGAAGAAAATGACATTTTATTTTCACATAAACAGCAACTCACGGATAACAAGTGGGACCTGATTTATGTGCAGAAAGGCCAAAGTTAGTGAAACGTGAGTTATTTTGTTGCGAAGGTACAGGATGAAGTTCAGAAACTTGGGCCTCGATTTTAACTGAGCCGTGGAGGCGGGCTTGGAGGCGTGCGGGGGGTTAAAATCGCAAAAACTGGTGGTCGGGACCCCCCCGCCTGGTTCCCGACTCCGAGCCATTTTTACTCAGGCGTGTCTGATGGTCCTGAATCCGTCCCGCATCCAACAGGCGGGACTGGTCTTTAAGGCCCTTAATCACCACTAAATGGCCTCTATAATGCCATTTTAACAGTCCCTTGCACTTTTAACCCTTTTCCCACGTAAAACACGCCTGGTGGGAATCACGCCTGTGAAACCTGGCGTGAGCACTGTTGGCTTGCTGACTATCATCTGCAGGTCAACCATTAAAGAGGAGATTTGATCAGCCATCATTTGCAGGTGGCAGGATTTTTTGTCTCAGGCCTGGGGCAACTTTTACCAGGCTTAACCACACCTGTGGAAGATTGGAGCCTCACACACATCTCCAGTGTGAACTCCTGGGAAACCCCTCTCGCCACCTTCACTCAGCACTTACTCAATGGAGGCATATGCCAGAAGCATGGGAGCCATTTTTTTCCTTCCCTTCTGGGCATTAGAGGAGCTCGAGCAGCAGGCATGGCAGCAGCAGAACCAGGAACAACAGCAGCACCAGCAACAGCAGCAGCAGCAGGCTGCTGCTAGAACATAAGAACATAAGAAATAGGAGCAGGAGTAGGCCAATCGGCCCCTCGAGCCTGCTCCACCATTCAATAAGATCATGGCTGATCTGATCCTAACCTCAAATCTACGATCACTCTACATCCCTCCCGAACCCATGTGATCTCCTGGGAGAGGCAAAAAACCAGATAAAAAACCCAATGGCCAATTTGGGAGAAAAAAATCTGGGAAATTCCTCTCCGACCCATCTAGGCGATTGAAACTCGTCCAGGAGATCACTGTCCCTATATTTTCTACAGTACTTACCTTCTGTAAAAGGTGATCTCCACCCCACCCAGGAACAGGAATAGAACCATCTCCTGAAATCTAACACATAATTAGAACAGAAGAAGTAGGAGCAGAACCAGGCTACACAGCCCCTGGGCCCACTCCGTTACCCACAGGGCCATGACCGTTCTGAACATAGACTCATGTCCAATTTCCTGCCCGCTCCCTGTAACCCCTAATTCCCTTTACTTCTAAGAAACTGTCTATTTCTGTTTTAAATTTATTTAATGATGTAGCTTCCACAGCTTTCTGGGGCAGCAAATTCCACAGACCTACTACCCTCTGAGTGAAGAAGTTTCTCCTCATCTCAGTTTTGAAAGAGCAGCCCCTTATTATAAGATTATGCCCCCTAATTCTAGTTTCACCCATCATTGGGAACATCCTCACCACATCCACCCGATCAAGCCCCTTCACAATCTTATATGTTTCAATAAGATCGCCTCTCATTCTTCTGAACTCCAATGAGTAGAGTCCCAATCTACTCAACCTCTCCTCATATGTCCACCCCCTCATCCCTGGGATTAACCGAGTGAACCTTCTTTGTACTGACTCGAGAGCAAGTATGTCTTTTCTTAAGTATGGACACCAAAACTGTACGCAGTATTCCAGGTGCGGTCTCACTAACACCTTGTACAACTGCAACAATATCTCCCTGTTTTTATATTCTATCCCCCTAGCAATAAAAGCCAACATTCCATTGGCCTTCTTGATCACTTGCTGCACCTGCATACTAACTTTTTGAGTTTCGTGCACCAGGACCCCCAGATCCCTTTGTACTACAGAACTTTCCAGTTTCTTGCCATTAAGATAATAACTTGCTCTGTGATTTTTCCTGCCAAAGTGCATAACCTCACACTTTCCAGTATTGTATTCCATCTGCCAAATCTCTGCCCACTTACTTAGCCTGTCTATGTCCCTTTGCAGGTTTTTATGTCCTCCTCACTCACTACTTTCCTTCCCATCTTTGTATCATCTGCAAACTTTGATATTTTACACTCGATCCCCTCCTCCAAATCATTAATATAGATTGTAAAGAGTTGGGGACCCAGCACTGACCCCTGCGGAACACCACTAGTTACTGATTGCCAGTCTGAGAATGAAACATTTATCCCAACTCTCTGCTTTCTGTTAGATAGCCAATCCTCCACCCATGCCAGAATATTACCCCCAATCTCATGATTTTTTATCTTGAGCGATAACCTTTTGTGTGGCACCTTGTCAAATGCCTTTTGGAAGTCTAAATACACTACATCCACTGGTTCCCCTTTATCCACCCTGTATGTTACTTCCTCAATGAACTCAAGCAAATTTGTCAAACATGACTTCCCCTTCATAAAACCATGCTGACTTTGTCCTATTAAATTATTTTTATCCAAATGTCCCGTTACTGTCTCCTTAATAATGGACTCTAAAATTTTACCAACCACAGATGTTAGGCTAACAGGTCTATAGTTTCCAGCCTTCTGCCTACTACCCTTTTTAAATAAGGGTGTTACATTAGCAGTTTTCCAATCTGCCGGGACCTTTGCTGAGTCCAGGGAGTTTTGGAAAATTATTACCAATGCATCCACAATCCCTACCGCCACTTCCCTCAAGACCCTAGGATGTAAGCCATAAGGTCCAGGGGATTTATCCGCCTTGAGTCCCATTATTTTATCAAGTACCACTTCCTTAGTGATTTTAATCGTATTTAGCTCCTCCCCCCCTAGAGCCCCCTGTTTGTCCAGTGTTGGGATATTCACAGAATCACAGAAACCCCACAGTGCAGATAGAGGCCATTTTGGCCCATCGAGCCTGCGTAAAGACTGATACAAAATAATTGTTCAGCATTTTTGCCATCTCCATGTTTCCCACCATTAATTTCCCAGTCTCATCCTCTAAGGGACCAACATTTACTTTAGCCACTCTTTTTCTTTTTGTATAACTATAGAAACTTTTGCTATCTGTTTTTATATTTTTTGCTAATTTACTTTCATAATCTATCTTCCCTTTCTTAATCAATCTTTTAGTTATTTTTTGCTGTCTTTTAAAGACTTCCCAATCTTCTATCCTCCCACTAGATTTGGCTACCTTATATGCCCTTGTTTTTAGTCGGATACTATCCTTAATTACTTTACTTAGCCACGGATGGCTATCTTTTCTTTTACACCCTTTTTTCCTCAGTGGGATATATTTTTTTTGGAAGTTGTAAAATAACTCCTTAAATGTACACCACTGATCATGTACCATCTTACCCTTTAACCTACTTTCCCAGTCCACTCTCATACCTTCATAGTCTCCTTTATTCAAGCTCAGCACGCTTGTTTGAGATCCAACCTTCTCACCCTCTAATTGAATATGGAATTCAACCATGTTATGGTCACTCATTCCAAGGGGATCCATTACTAGGATATTTTTAATTAATCCTGTCTCATTACACAGGACCAAATCTAAGGTTGCTTGCCCCCTGGTCGGTTCAGTTACATACTGCTCAAGAAACCCATCCCTAATACACTCAATGAACTCATCCTCAAGGCTGCCCTGCCCAATTTGATTTGTCCAGTTAATATGATAGTTAAAATCCCCCATAATTATAGCTGTTCCCTTATTACAAGCCTCAACTATTTCCTGATTAATACTCCGTCCAACAGAGTTGCAACTGTTCGGAGACCTATAGACTACGCCCACTAGTATTTTTTTCCCCTTATTATTCCGTATCTCCACCCAAACTGTTTCACTATCCTGATCCTTTGACCCAATATCATTTCTCTGTATTACAGTGATTACTTCCTTTATTAACACAGCCACCCCACCTCCCCTTCCTTCCTGCCTGTCCTTCCTGATTGTTAAATAACCTGGTATATTTAATTCCCAGTCATGGTCACCCTGCAGCCATGTTTCTGTAATGGCCACAAGATCATACCCATATGTAGTTATTTGTGCCGTTAACTCGTCCATTTTGTTACGAATGCTACGTGCATTCAGATAAAGAACTTTCAAATATGTTTTGTGACACTTAGTTCCTGCTTTTTCCCCTTTTACTACTTTACCTTTTACTCCATACCTTCTGTCTCTTCCTGACATGCTCTGTTTTTTAATTCCCCCACTGCTACCTAAGTCTATGACCTTCTCCGTAGTCATTTTTATTATTTGCTCGCTAGAAATCTCCCCCCCCCACTAATTAGTTTAAAGCCCTCTCTACAGCCCTAGTTATATGCTCACCCACCTGAGGCAGCACAGGCCAGAAGGGGCCAGCGCCTGGAAGCCCGTCGGCGCAGGAGATACCTACCAAACAGGGTCTACAGACACAGGGTCAACTACCTCAACATGACTGAGCAGCAGTGCCAAAGGCAGCTCCGACTTTCGCGAGAGGTAGTGACTGACATCTGCGCAATGCTACAGCAAGACCTGCTGCCCAGAGGACCAGGTGGACACTCCTTACCAGTGGCCATCAAAGTCACCACCGCACTCAACTTTTTTCCCTCAGGCTCATTCCAGGGACCATCAGCAGACATCAGCGGCATTTCCCAGGCGGCCGCACACACTTGCATGACGCAGGTAACCGATGCCCTCTTTGCCCTCGCGCACAATCACATCCATTTCACCAAGGATCTTTCAAGTGTGACGGCGCGAGCGGTTGCAATAGCTCATCTTGCAGACTTTCCAAGGGTGCAGGGCGTCGTTGACTGCACACACGTGGCCCTTAGGGCACCCCATCACAATTTTTGTCAACCGCAAGGGCTTCCACTCCCTTAACGTTCAGCTGGTGTGTGACCACAAAAAGGAGATTTTGCATGTTTGTGTCATTTACCCTGGCAGTTGCCATGACTCCTTCATACTGCACCAGTCTAGTGTGCCTCCGCTATTCAGGCCGCCAGACCAACTTCACGGATGTCTACTTGGAGACAGGGGCTATCCCCTGAGGACTTGGCTAATGACGCTGTTGAGGAGGCCAGCCAACGAAGCTGAGGAGCGCTACAACTCCAGCCACATTTCCACCAGATCCATTATCGAGCAAACCATCGGTTTGCTGAAGATGCGCTTCAGATGCCTGGATAGATCAGGTGGAGCCCTACAGTACTCAGCAGCCAGGGTCTCCAGAATCGTCGTGGTTTGCTGTGCACTTCACAACATGGCACAGTGTCGTGGCTTGCAGATTCCTGAGGACCAAGTGGCTCCTCACGTACCCTCCTCAGGTGATGATGATGATGAGGAGGAGGAGGAGGAGGGCAAAAACGACCATCCTGCAGAGAACCAACAACCAGCGGCAGCCTTACGCCAGAACATTGCTGCCCAGGATGCAAGGAACGCATTCATCCTGGCCAGATTTGCTTAGCCTAGCCAATCAAGCACTTTTGCCTCGCAGCTTCTTACCTGAGCATCGACAATGGCCAAGACCCTGCGGATTCCTAGCTATTTGTCCAGCATACTGACAATTGCAAGTACAGGAAACTTTCGTTTAACCGGAGGTTAAATGTCTGGAAAGCTCTATCTACCGGCAAAATTCAGAAGCCGTTTCCTATAAGTTTTTTTACTTCTTGTTGCTTTTTTTTCCAGTCAGGCTCTGCAAGGTCTAGCTGAAGCTGTTGCTTAGCTTCAGAGACGCTTTTAAGCTGCGGCCGACTGTTTTGAAGCTGTTGCTAAGCAACAGGGTTTGTTGATTCACATGGAGCTCAAAAGCTCCGTATGTTTTAACATTAGCGCTGGTTTCTACGGCAGTTTTGATGGTACGGCACCAGCTCGGTCCCATCAGTGCCGGATACCAGAAAGTTTCCTGTAATCCTAAGCCCTCAATGTGAAAGTCCCATTTGCGAAATGACACACACCACAAATACAGCAGCAGCCATCAGACTTTTTATTGACAGAATTCATCTGATGGCTTTTTTTAACAATACATAAAACTTCACCCAAGTGACTACCCTTGTGACTACTTGTGCTTTATTTTCCTCTTACGCGTGCTCCTACGTCGTGGTTCCCCTGTGGCTTCAGCAGATGTGGAGGCCCCTTGCTCACTTTCCTGCTGCTCCTGTCTCAACACCTTTGGCGGGCGTCCTCTGGGGTGACGAGCCTGTGAGGGCTCGTCAGCAGTCTGCTGCTCCTGTGGCTGTGCAGGGGTTGAGATATCTATCTCACTTGGGTGGACTTTGGTGGGGCTCTGACCGAGGGCTCTGCAGTGGCATGGAAGTGTGAGCGCCTGGAGAGGAACCCCCACTTCCTTGAGGTCTGCCACCAACCTCCCTCTCATGGGTCAGCTCCCCCTCCATGCCTGCAAGTGGCTGGAGAGCACCTTGCTGCACATCAGGGGGGCCATGGGGACCCGTATCTGCAATGGCAGTCCTACTCAGAAGGACTTCCATGAAGGTCTGGTTTCTCTGTTCAATAGATGCCCATCGCTCCTCAAGAGATGTCACTCTATTCTGAACTCTCACCATGTTTTCCATACCCAGGCGACTAACCTCCTCCTTGGCCGTAGCCCTCCTCTACTCTACCATAGCCAGCCTTACCATGGAGGCAGCAATCATTTCCACGTAGGTAGACATCCTTTCCATGTTGATGTGCTCATGCGCCAATGACTCCACAAAGGCTCTGCTCATGTTCGCTATGGACTCCTCCATTCGCTCCACACTCGCAGCGACCCTAGAGACAAAAGCTGCCAGAGACTCCTGCATCTGTGCATCGAGTTCCATCACCTCTGATCTTATGGATGGACCCAGAGGCAGAGGGTCGACATGCAGCTGAGCTGAGCTGGCAGAGTCCTGCGCTCTCCGACGAGGACTCTCCACTGCTGTCCCTGTCTCCACAATCTGCTGATGCTAACTTGTGAGCTGTGATACACCAGGTGACAATACTACTCTATGTCCCGAAGGTCCCACCAAGGTGTGAGTGTCTGCGCTGGTGCTGGGTGCGCTTATTTCTGCTGACGCTGCACCCTCAGAGGTTGCAGATTCCTCTGAGGAGTCTGGAAGCTCAGGCTCTTCCTCCTGGACAGTGGGGACGGGGGCTCTCGATGGTCCTGTGGGGGAGTGAAGGAAAGATTTAGAGATGTGAGGTCAAGGTTACATGCACATTACATATTGCAGATTATCATAAGTCCATCTGTTATAGCTTCAGAATCATTATCAGCGACTCATGCAATGTCAATGAGAGAGATGGAAAACTATTCTGTCACCAGCTTGCTGTGAGGCACCCGTCTGTCCGTCCCCAACGTGCGCATCTTTTTCAACCCCGACAATTTCCAGGGTGGCTTCCTCCCAGGGGGTGAGCTGGGCTAATGATGGTGGGCCTCCTCCTGTCCTGGCTCTTTCCCTTTTATTGTGAGCTCTCTTTTCCTGCAATGAGGGAGACAAGTGGAGGTTGAGTGAGAATGAAGGAGTGAGTGTAGAGATTGCATAGCATAGATACTTAGAAGGAGACAAAAATGGAGTGAGGTTGCAAGACCAAGGGCCCTCCCTGTGTGTTGTCAGTTGTGTTCAAAGCACCAGAGTGATAGGGAGTGTGAGGGCTGCATGGTGGAATAGTTATGTGATTGTGAGCATAGAGAGAGAGGGAATGGGTAAGGGTGCATGGTTGTGAGTGTCAAGTAGGATGTGGAGGAAGAGATTGCTAAAGCTGAGTGCTGGTGAGGAAAGGCAATGGGGATCAGATTGAGGGTGATGGGAACTTTATACTTACTTTTCCAGTGCGTTGAAAGTCATGGAATCTTTTCCTGCACTGCATCCAGGTGTGCCGTGTGAGCCCCAAGGAGTTGACCTCCCCAGCCACCTGTAGCCACACAGCCTTGGTCTGACTGGGAGGCCTCTTCCTCCCTGATGAAGGGAACAGGACCTCCCTGTGGGCCCTAGCCCCATGCACCAATGCCTGTAGTGCTGCCTTGTCAAACTTAGGAGCTGCTCTTGGCCTCCCGCTGGCCATTGTTCCTGCAGGTTCCTGTGCCATCAAATGGAGAAAGCTTGGCAGTCTGCAGAAGAAGCAAGGCTTGCTGTGGACCTTAAATGCAGCAGCAATGATGATGTCATCGGAGGGGACTTTCAGTCATGAGAAACCCATTTGCAAAGGCTTCCTACATGTTGGAAATCAATTGGCCAATTGAGTTAAAATTGCATCAATCTCCCACCTCCATTTCGTGTGGGAAAGACGATAGAGAGAATTGGCTAACTAACAGAAAACAGACAGTCAGGATAAATGTGTCATTTTCAGGTTGGCAAACTGTAACTAGTGGGGTGCCGCAGGGATCAGTGCTGTGGCTTCAACTATTACAATCTATATTAATGACTTGGATGAAGGGGCTGAGTGTAATGTAGCCAAATTTGCTGATGATACAAAGATAGGTGGGAAAGCAAATTGTGAGGAGGACGCAAAGAATCTCCAAAGGGATTAACAGGTTTATTATTTTTAAATACTTTAAAGAAAGGTAAGTTTATTTTTAGCCCCGTTAGAAAATAGAATTATTTTTTTCAAACATTTAACTTATTGTTTAAAATAGTTATTTCATGTAATTTATAGTTTATTTTAAAAATGTGATTTAAAAAAAATGTATTTGAAGAAACAGTAATGTTTTGGGGCTTATAGTATTTCTAAGTTTGACAGCACTTCCTGTCAGACTTAGCAATGGAGCATTCCCTGCTCCGATTGGCTCTCCATGGCCCACGTGATCCCAGGGGATGCTTCGAACTAACTGCGCCCCTGGGATACGCAAGCACTGTGTGCTGGCAGCTGGACCAGGCCCCGGATCGGAATTCCACAGGGGCCCACAGCTCAGCGGCCGGTGTGCAAGGTAAGTGCAGGTCGGGGGGCTTGCACCCGCGGGAAGCCCCCGACCCGAATTTCTGGGCCATTACATTTGGTTCCCTCATCCAAATCATTGATGTAGATTGTGAATAGCTGAGGCCCAAGCACTGATCCTTGCGGTACCCCACTAGTTACAGCCTGCCAACCCGAAAATGACCTGTTTATTCCCACTCTGTTTTCTATCCGTTAACCAATCCTCAATCCATGCTAGTATATTATCCCCAATCCCATGAGCCCTAATTTTGTTTAATAAACTCTTCTGTGGCACCTTATTGAATGCCTTCTGAAAATCCAAATACACCACATCCACTGGTTCCCCTTATAAACAACTCCCACCAATGTTTACTCTTTCCTGAATCCTCCCACCCCCTCTTCATTATTTTAAAGCCCTGTCTACTGCCCTAGTTATTCAGTTTACCAGGACACTGGTCCCAGCCCGGTTTAAGTGGAGCCCGTCCCAATGGAACAGCTCCCTCTTTCCCCAGTACTGGTGCCAGTGCCCCATGAACGGAAACCCCTTCCTTCCACACCACTCTTTGAGCCACGTATTTAAACCTCCAATCTGTTTGCCCCTTGAGTATTGTGTGCAGTTTTGGTCGCCTTACCTGAGGAAGGACGTACTTGCCATGGAAGGAGTGCAGCGAAGATTCACCAGGCTGATACCTGGGATGGCAGGAATGACGTATGAGGAGAGATTGTGTCGATTGGGCTTATACTCACTGGAGTTTAGAAGATTGAGAGGGGATCTCATCGAAACCTATAAAATTCTATTAGGCCTGGACAGACTAGATGCAGGAAGGATGTTTCTGATGGCCGGGGAGTCCAGAACCAGGGGCCATAGTCTAAGGATAAGGGGTAAGCCATTTAGGACTGAAATGAGGAGGAATTTCTTCACCCAGAGAGTGGTGAACCTGTGGAATTCTCTGCCACAGAGGGCGGTGGAGGCCAGTTCATTAAGTATATTCAAGAAAGAGTTGGATATATTTCTTAAGGCTAAAGGGATCAAGGGATATGGGGAGAAGGCAGGGACAGGGTACTGAATTTGGATGATCAGCCATGATCTCATTGAATGGCGGAGCAGGCTCAAAGGGCCGAATGGCCTACTCCTGCTCCTATCTTCTATGTTTCTATGTTTCTTCTCACTTTGGGACCTAGAATCTCAGTCTTCTGATGAGAAGTTACCAAGAAGCTACAGTTTGAAAAAGAATAACATAGATTAGCTGTCGTAGATTAGTTCTCGTAGACTAGTTCTTATAGACTAGTTCTCATACACTAGGTCATAGACTAGCTGTCGTAGACTAACTTATTTTTTTATTCATTCATGAGATGTGGGCGTTGCTGGCAAGGCCAGTATTTATTGTCCATCCTTAATTGCCCTTGAGAAGGTGGTGGTCAGCTGCCTCCTTGAACCGCTGCAGTCCATGTGGTGAAGGTACTCCCACAGTGCTGTTAGGGAGGGAGTTCCAGGATTCTGACCCAACGATGATGAAGGATCGGCGATATATTTCCAAGTCAGGATGATGTGTGACGTGGATGGGAACTTGGAGGTGATGGTGTTCCCATACGCTCAACTGTCATAGACTAACTGTCACAGACTAGTTATCATAAACTAGTTGTCGTAGACTAGCTGTTGTAGACTAGTTCTCATGGACTAGTTCTCATAGACTTGTTGTAGACTAGTTCTCATAGACTAGCTGTTATAAACTAGTTTTCATAGATTAGTTGTCATAAACTAGCTGTTGTAGACTAGCAGCCGAAGACTGGTTGTCAAAGATTGGTTGTCATAGACAATCTGAAGTAGATGAATTCTCATGGACTAGCTCTCATAGACTAGATATCATAGTTTAGTTCTCATAGACTAGGGCCGTGAAATTCGGCACCTTAGTGCCGGCTGTTATGGCCAGTGTCGGCAATAAAATGGTGGCTGGCTCGCTTCCGCCCACTTCCGGTGCGTCCCACAGTGACTGTTATTTTGGGCAGGTCAGCAGCATGGCCGTTGCCTGCGCTCACTAGAAAAATGGTAATGAAGCAGATTGTGAGGTCAATGAGTGTGCATCGCTGATTTGACGCACAACCTACCATTTTGGAATAGCAAAATACTGTGGATGCTGAAAATCCGAAATAACAACAGAAAATGCTGGAAACACTCAGCAGGTCAGGTAGCATTGAGGAGAAAGGAATATTTTTTTTAAAAATTGTCAGTCAATCTCTCCTGCCTTCAATCCTATCACAGATCTTCCCTTTGTTCTTTCCTCCCCTCCTTCCTGCCCCTGCTTAAAAATCTCTTCTCTAACCTTTTCCAGTTCTGACGAAGGGTCCTCGACTCGAAACATTGACTCTGTTTCTCTCTCCTCGGTGCTGCCTGACCTGCTGAGTGTTTCCAGCATTTTCTGTCATTACTACCATTGTGGATGTTCCGCTCCATTCAACACCCTCTCCAAAACACGAATAACTGAACGTGCATTCTGTTGCACGAGGGACACCCCGCCTCCACCAATGGTATTTGAAGGATCAGCAACAACTGGCAGGTGACTTGCTGTTTGATTTCTACTGGCTCTATGTACGTTTTTGCAATTGTTTGGAGCTTTCTAAAGTTGTTTAAAGTTGGTGAGGTGACAGGGAGTGGTGCTGCTAGTGGAGAAGGCCTTGCTTCTGATTTCAAGGGTTCTGCTCAGACCACTTGCTCCGAGTCATGGGGGCTCTACTTGCAGTCCCCCTCACGCTGGAGCATGACAGGGAGATGGAGCAGAGGCAGCAAAGCAGAGGATAAGCTGCTCACAGAGGGAGGAGGGACAGAAGGGCTCTCAGCAGGAGGCCTTACCAACCAAGGGACTTCTGAGAACATTTTTCTTACCTTCAGGAGCAGTATATTCGGAGGCTCCGCTTCACCAAGGAGGTGGTCACAGCACTCTACCATCTCCTGGAACCAGACCTGCAGCCTCAGAGCAGGGCGACCACTGTGCTGCCAGTGGCCCTCAAGGTTTCGTCACCGGATCCTTTCAGTCTGGAGCAGGAGACATAGCTAAAATCTCCCAGTTCCCCATCCATCGCTGCATTGGGAGGTCACAGAAGCTCTGTACTCTCGGAGAAGGGACTTCATTGGCCCATATTTTCCGTAGACTAGCCCAAATCTCCGCCCGCACACGCGCGTAAACCCAGAACTTGCGATCTGTCAAGAATCTTCCTGACAAATCGTAGCCATTCCTGGGGAAAGCGCATCCACGGGTGGAGAGTTGGGCTATTTGCCCAACTACAGCCCAGCGAATGCCTGTGAAATTCTTACGCCTGGTAAAAGCAGGCCTTACGCCTGTAAAATAAGTTACATTTATTTTTAGCCCCTTTAAAACATTTACATTTATTTTTCAAAAATTTCCATTTTTGTTTTAAATGTTTAATTAAATTGTATTTTAATTAATTTTAAATATGTAATTTTGTTTTTATTTATTTAGTATGTAAATGTGTTTTTTATGTGATCCCCATTCACGCTGATGGCAGTTCCGTACGGAATCCCCATAAGCATGAATGGGGATTCCCTTCTTTCATTGGTTGGGCCGGCCCACGTGATCCCGGGGCGCTTAGGATCCACCTGCACCCCTGGGATACATGGGCCTTTACACATGTCTACGTGTAGAGGCCCAGGAGCACGAGTCTCTGTGGATCCCGAGGCACCTCCCCGCAGGAAGCCTCTGACTACAAATTCAGGCCCAATGTCTTCTCTGAGAGAGAAGCAGGAGGAGCGCGCATGTGGCTTTGCCAGGAAAGCGGGCTTCCCCATAGTGCAGAGCACCATTAACTGCACACACATGGCTTTGCGGGCACTGCATATCAACCCTGAGATGTACTGCAACCGCAAATGCCACCACTCACTTAATGTGCAGTTGGTTTGCCCGGCACATTATGATGGTAATATGCCCGGTATCCTGGCAGCAGTCATGATGCCTTCATCCTGCGCCAGTCCAGTGTGCCAGCAATCTTCCAGCCACCGTGTCTAACCCGAGGGTGGCTGCTCAGAGACAAGGGCTATCTGCTGTATACCTGGCTGATGACCCCCCCCCCGCCCCCCGCAACCCCACCAGTTGTGGCCAGCACTCATATAATGAGAGCCATGCTGCCACGAGGAATCTCATCGAGCAGACCATTAGGGTGCTCAAGCAACGGTTCTGCTGCCTTGACTGCTCGGGAGGAGCTCTCCAGTACTCGCCGGAGCTGCTGTCCCATTTCGTGGTGGTTTGCTGCATCTTCCACAACTTGGCCATCACGAGGGTGCAGCCCTTGCCACCATGGGTTCTGCGACCACATCAGGAGGAGGAAGAGGAGGAGGAGGAAGGGAGGAGGCAGGCAGCAGATCACCGTTCTGGATGGGCTGTCTGTGAGCGCCTCATCAGAATCCGGTTGCCCTGAACGAAACCCAGAACCCCGCTGCTCACCACTTCCCCAACTTACCATCCCTCTGTCACAGAACATCACAGCGCCCTCTGGGGCAGAAAGCTGAAATGACAGCCACAACAAAACAAACATTCCAGACATAATTTATAAATTAATGAATCCAAAACTACATAACAAGGTCAATTAATTACCCTTGTGCATTCCCTTAGTGTCTGCCTTTCGCGTTCCTTTGTCTACTCTAGTGCTCGAATGCAGTGCTACCCCAGTGGCTGCTGCATGGCTGACGGAAGGCTGCTGACTTTCAATGGGGGAGACTGCAGATGGCCTTGGAGGATGATCTTGAGCATCTCTGGGCCTAGAAGGTTCAGCTGTAGACTGCATCACCTCGACATGGGCAGCAGCAGTCTGGGCTGGCTAGTTGACAGGCAGCAGCAAGGGCACTGGCGGAGTGGCAGTGGTGGGAGCTCAAATGCTGTCATCCTGAGAGAGGACAGCAGGTCCGTGCTCCACGGAGCCACTGCCACTCCCCCGGGGTGGTGCCTCAGCAATCCTAGCCATCTGTTGGAGGACAAATTGCTGGACTGCTATGACACCCTACAAGCCCCTTTCCACACTGGTAAACCCAGCCACAATGGCCTCAGTCTGAGCTTGCGTGGCAGCAAGCTGAGCCTGCATGACTTCAGTCTGAGCTTCCAGTGCAGCACTGAGACATTGGGTTGCTTCCGCTTGTGCTGCAATGGAAGCTGCGACATCGCTCATCAGACCCAGCATCATGGTTGGGTCCACAAGTGCTCTAATGGAGTTGTCCATCACTTCCATCCTGGAAATCATGGGCTCCAAGCTCCACACAAAGCCCCATGCTATGTTGGAGTCGGACTCCCTCATGCTCCTTGACAATGACAATAGGCTCTCTTGCAGGCCTGCCCTTCCACCAAGCATTTCTATGTGCATGCCCATCACCCTTCTTCTGAAGGCCACCCCATCGAAGTTATCATCTGAGTCCTGTGCAGCAGAACTCGTTTACGAACTCGCCCTCCGGGGAGCTGGCACCTGTGCTACCCTTTTTCCCTGGCCTGGCTGTAGGCCACTCGTGCCCAGTGACTCACCACATGCAGATCCCGCCTCTATACTGCCCTCTAAAGTACGCGCAGTGCCATTTTCTGAGCTGGTGCCTGGGAGTGTCAGATCGAGTGACGGTGTCTCTTCTTCACTCCCCTGCTCTACTAAATTGGTGACAAGCTGGGCTGCTGGCGGTTCTTGGGTATCTGAAAGCAGAAAGGCACAGGGTCGGGTTGTAGTAAGGGGAGGTGGGGAAAGCATGCTTACACCATCAGCAGCTTGTAAGTGAGAAGAGATTGTGCCATGAGGGGGAATGGGATATGAGAAGAAGGATTTGGTATGAGCATACCGACATCAGCAATGCTTTCAACCTCGCCACTCGCCACAGCCTCAGTGATGGCCCCTCCAATTATTTCCAGCACCATCTCCTCCAGCTCAGTTAGATTCTGAAGACTTGCTTCCCTTCCACCTCTCTGATGTTGCTCACCTCTGTTCTGTGCCACCTTGGCCTGCAAGAGAAAGGGAAGTGAGCCAGTGAGTGTGTTGCAATGTGTTTGGGTGATGTGCCTGTCATAGTTGAATATCTGGCAGTGTGTGCAAGGTGTGACATGTGGGTGTGAGGCTTGCAGCAGTGATAAGTGTGCGAGGGTGAGGTGAAGCTATGATTGAAAGGTGTGAGTTGTGATTGCTAGAGGTTGTCGGCAGGTGAGTGATTGGGGTGTGTTGCATTGAGCAGTGACTGAGGCATATGAAGATGAATTAATTGACTTTGGCCACTCGTGCGAGGTCATTAAACTTTTGGCGGTGCTGGGTCCAGTTCCTGGGAGCAACACACGTGGCACTGACAGCTTCTGCTATCTCCACCCACTGCCTTCTGGCGGGCTGCCTGGAAGGCCTCCTGCCCCCCTGTGGGTAGAGGACCTGACTTCTTCTGTGCACCCCCAGGACCAAGGCCTCCAGTGCTGCATCTGAGAATCTCCTTGCCCTTTCTCTTTCCTGTAGAGCCATGGCTGCATCCAGAGTGACAATGAGGTGCTTCTGCAAAAAAGCATCTCCCCTTTAAGTAGTGCAGGCTGCCTAGGCAAAATTTTATTGGCCAGTAGACTGCACCTGATATTGGCCTCCCTCTTCAGCGCTAAGCCAATCAGCAGTGCTTCAATCATGTAAGTGATCAGGCAGCACGAATTTTGCATGCTGCCTGCCCCACTTTAAACCGGCCCATTTTCGGGCCGAATCGAATTTCACCCCTAGCTGTCATAGACTAGTTCTCATAGACTGTGGGGGGAAAATTCATGTTCACCAGCAAAGTTGCCGGAGCTGCTGGAAATGGTGGCAACGCTAAGCGAGTGAAATTTGTCTGGGGGATGTGGAGATAGGTGGCGCAGCGCTCATCCTCGGTGTAACACTGTCCTGGGGGCGTTGCTGGAGGGATCCGGGACGAAGTTCCTGTCCAGGTCTGGAGCTGCAGCTTCCCACAGCCTCTGGGAGCAAAGCTGTGGAGCTCGCAGGGAATTGTGGAAAATGAAGAGGTCTGAGAATTAAAGGGGCCATGCACACTGAAGCAATACAAAATAAAATGCAGTGAATCAATACATTTTTCAGTCCTTTCTGCCTTTTAAGAAATATTCAATATTTAAAAGAAGTTCCAAATCTGCATATTCAGCTGTTAAAGCTGAATTACCTTCCTAACCTCAACAACTGGGAAAACTGCCTCAGCACTAACACAAATGGCTCAGCAAGCCAGGGAAGGGGCACGGAGGGTCTCACACGCAGCACTCCAGCTTTGTGCAGGGGGTCAACACTACAAGAGTGGCCCTCTACCAATAGGGGCTAGGAGGCCCTCCAGAAAGAACGATGTGGGAGTACATTACCAAAGCCATGGTCGCCCCCACTACCTGGTTCCAGTGCCCAAAGAAGCTTCATGACCTCAGACCTGGTCAAGGTCATTGAATGCATCTTCAAAAGCCGTCTCCTACCAACTGCACCACTAGCCTCACACACTGCTCAATGCACAACCCCCAATCACTCACCTACCAACAATCTGCACCAATGATGAGGCACATCTCCCATTCCTAGCCTCACCTGAACCCCTTGGAGGAGACGGTGCAGGCCATTCTTGGCAAGGGCATGGTTGAGCCCCTGGCCAGCGGTGGGTCTGAAAGGATACAAGATGTGGGTATCCTCGTACGTTACCCTCCTTCCTGCATGCACCTCTTGCTTTCCCACCTTCCTGTTAGCACAACTCTACCCTTGTGACTTCCTCATTTCACACACCCGAAAAATGCAGTCTGCCCAGCCAGTGGGTCAACAAGAAGAGGCAGCTTGCCCAGCCAGTGGGACCGCAGGTGGATGATTCCATCCTGGATATCCCGGCCACAAAGGGGCTGTCTGGGATGTATCCTTCAGTCTGATTCCTCCTCTTCTGCGTCTTCCTCTTCTGTGTCTTCCTCTTCTACATCTTCCTTTTCCCTCTGCAAGAGGATGCTGTAAATGTGAAATGACAGCATAAAATGCTGCAAATACTCAGTTGGTCAGGCAGCATGTTGACCTGAGACGTGAACTCTGTTTTTCTCCCCACGGATGTTGAGCACCTGCTGAGTATTAGCAGCATGTTCTGTCTTCTCAAAGGCCTTCATTTACCATCCGAGCCCTTGCAAGCATCCAGCAGCACTCCCTACACACTTAAAATGTTTTTTACATCTATTGCAGCATGCCACCACTTCAATAAAATAAAAAAAAACAGTCCAAACCCTTAAATTCAAACATACCTGAATGATGTGTGTGTCCCTTTAAGAGCTGCAGACATCACCACTGCCAGCCTGCTTTCCCGCCAGGCTAACCTGGTGTGCTTAGGACCCAGCGCTGAATTCAGCGCTAGGGTCGAAGATCGCGTTGGTGACGTTAAATTGGCGTTGCATGCCAACTGACGTCACACATGCTGCCATTTTTTTTTACAGGGCACTGCCAGTTACCGGCAGCGCAAACAGGGAGAGCAATATGGTGGCTGACACAGGACCCGCCACCAGCTGGTGAAAGAGCGGCGGCCGCCATTTTATCGCTATTTCATGGCGCTACGGAGTGGTGGTGTTTACATGAATTTCTAGCCCTAGCTTTCCTAGTCTAGTTATTATAGACTAGCTGTTAGACGAGTTCTCATTGACTAGTTCTCATAGACTCGCTGTCAGATTAGATCTCATAGACTAGTTATGGACCAGCTATCTAGACTAGTTGTCATAGACTCGACGCCCTGCCAGTGCTGCTGTTTTAAGTGTGGTTAGTTTTACAGTCTGACCCCACTTCATGTCGAACTGTTCATCTTTCACTCCAGCTGGTCTGGAGTGGGGGAGTGAGTCACTGAAAGGAAAATGAACCATTTTTTGTCAGAATATCCTTTGGTGGAACAAGGTTATGACGTCGTAATTTCAAAACTAAAACGAAGATGTTTGTAGGTTGATCTGTGTACGTGGCCTGTGGATGTGATGTTTTGTAACCTGTCTGTGATTGCTGAAGCTTGAAGACCAAATAAAGAATAAAAACCCGAGGCAGTTTGAGAGGCAGTGGTGACTGGAGGCGAGTGATTGCCATCACATGCCTGTCATTGCAAATCATCTGGGGGTGATGCAATCATTGGGAATTGGTTTTTAACTCAATATTACCATTCAACACACGGCTATGTTGTTGCTCCGGAGCATTCTGTGATATTACTGTAATATGAGTCAGGTGATTGTGTTCCAAAAATACTGAACAAATTTCAAAACTCTCCTACTTTTTATCTTCTCTAAAATGATAAGTATTCTCCTTTAATTTAACAAATCCACAGATCTGCCTGTGTTTTAACAGTCATGGAGTAGTACAGTAAGCAAAGCTCAAGTATCTCAGCATATTGCTGCATGTATTCGTGGTTCTTAGATTAATATGTGTACATTCTGTATGTCACACTAAATGGCCCCGGCTTATCACTTTTAAGCCTGGATTTCAGCATAGTTTGAAAGCTTTGTAACCCTACCCGCCTAGCGGAAACCGGGGCGGTTACTTCCCCGTGGACAGCACCCAATCCTGCCACCAGTGATCCTAACCTGTAGGATTCTGTGAGCAGCTGAGGGTCCCACATAAAGCAGGCAGGGGCCTCGTGACTGTGTGCAGATCAGGGTCCCAGCACATCTATTGGACCCCGATTGCGTTTGTGTGGGGAAACAATCGCGGCTTTCCTGCTGAGTGAAACTGGCGGGAAGGAAGAAAGAAACTTTCCTTCCTGAAACCAGAAGCAGGAGTGTGGCTTCCCCTGCCCGAATCCCCCACATCCCCTCTCCGAGACCCTCCCCTGCCCGAATCCCCCACATCCCCTCTCCGAGACCCTCCCCTGCCCGAATCCCCCACATCCCCTCTCCGAGGCCCTCCCCTGCCCGAATCCCCCACATCCCCTCTCCGAGACCCTCCCCTGCCCGAATCCCCCACATCCCCTCTCCGAGACCCTCCCCTGCCCGAATCCCCCACATCCCCTCTCCGAGACCCTCCCCTGCCCGAATCCCCCACATCCCCTCTCCGAGACCCTCCCCTGCCCGAATCCCCCACATCCCCTCTCCGAGACCCTCCCCTGCCCGAATCCCCCACATCCCCTCTCCGAGACCCTCCCCTGCCCGAATCCCCCACATCCCCTCTCCGAGACCCTCTTATATCCCCCTCCCCTGCCTGAAACCCCCACATCCCCTCTCTGCGACCCTCCCCTGCCCAAACCCCCCACTTCCCCTCTCCGAGACCCTCCCCTGCCCAAAACCCCCACTTCCCCTCTCCGAGACCCTCCCCTGCCCGAATCCCCCACATACCCTCTCCGGGACCCTCCCATATCCCCCTCCCCTGCCCGAACCCCACACTTCCCCTCTCCGAGACCCTCCCATAACCCCCTCCCCTGCTCGAACCCCCCACTTCCCCTCTCCGAGACCCTCCCCTGCCCGAGCCCCCCACATCCCCTCTCCGAGACCCGCCCATATCCCCCTCCCATGCCCGAACCCGCCACTTCCCCTCTCCACGACCCTCCCATATCCCCCTCCCCTGCCCGAACCCCCCCACTTCCCCTCTCCGAGACCCTCCCATATCCCCCTCCCTTGCCCGAACCCCCCACTTCCCCTCTCCAGGACCCTCCCATATCCCCCTCCCCTGCCCGAACCCCCCCACTTCCCCTCTCCGAGACCCTCCCATATCCCCCTCCCCTGCCCGAACCCCCCCACTTCCCCTCTCCGAGACCCTCCCATATCCCCCTCCCTTGCCCGAACCCCCCCACTTCCCCTCTCCGAGACCCTCCCATATCCCCCTCCCTTGCCCGAACCCCCCCACTTCCCCTCTCCAGGACCCTCCCATATCCCCCTCCCCTGCCCGAACCCCCCACTTCCCCTCTCCAGGACCCTCCCATATCCCCCTCCCCTGCCCGAACCCCCCACTTCCCCTCTCCAGGACCCTCCCATATCCCCCTCCCTTGCCCGAACCCCCCCACTTCCCCTCTCCAAGACCCTCCCATATCCCCCTCCCCTGCCCGAACCCCCCACTTCCCCTCTCCAGGACCCTCCCATATCCCCCTCCCATGCCCGAACCCGCCACTTCCCCTCTCCACGACCCTCCCATATCCCCCTCCCCTGCCCGAACCCCCCACTTCCCCTCTCCAGGACCCTCCCATATCCCCCTCCCATGCCCGAACCCGCCACTTCCCCTCTCCACGACCCTCCCATATCCCCCTCCCCTGCCCGAACCCCCCACTTCCCCTCTCCAAGACCCTCCCATATCCCCCTCCCCTGCCCGAACCCCCCACTTCCCCTCTCCACGACCCTCCCATATCCCCCTCCCCTGCCCGAACCCCCCACTTCCCCTCTCCAAGACCCTCCCATATCCCCCTCCCCTGCCCGAACCCCCCACTTCCCCTCTCCAAGACCCTCCCATATCCCCCTCCCCTGCCCGAACCCCCCACTTCCCCTCTCCACGACCCTCCCATATCCCCCTCCCCTGCCTGAACCCCTCACTTCCCCTCTCCAAGACCCTCCCATATCCCCCTCCCCTGCCCGAACCCCCCACTTCCCCTCTCCAAGACCCTCCCATATCCCCCTCCCTTGCCCGAACCCCTCACTTCCCCTCTCCAAGACCCTCCCATATCCCCCTCCCCTGCCCGAACCTCCCACTTCCCCTCTCCAAGACCCTCCCATATCCCCCTCCCTTGCCCGAACCCCCCACTTCCCCTCTCCAAGACCCTCCCATATCCCCCTCCCCTGCCCGAACCCCCCACTTTCCCTCTCCGAGACCCTCCCATATCCCCCTCCCCTGCCCGAACCCCCCACTTCCCCTCTCCAAGACCCTCCCATATCCCCCTCCCCTGCCCGAACCCCCCACTTCCCCTCTCCAAGACCCTCCCATATCCCCCTCCCCTGCCCGAACCCCCCACTTCCCCTCTCCAAGACCCTCCCATATCCCCCTCCCCTGCCCGAACCCCCCACTTCCCCTCTCCAAGACCCTCCCATATCCCCCTCCCCTGCCCGAACCCCCCACTTCCCCTCTCCAAGACCCTCCCATATCCCCCTCCCCTGCCCGAACCCCCCCACTTCCCCTCTCCGAGACCCTCCCATATCCCCCTCCCCTGCCCGAACCCCCCACTTCCCCTCTCCAAGACCCTCCCATATCCCCCTCCCCTGCCCGAACCCCTCACTTCCCCTCTCCAAGACCCTCCCATATCCCCCTCCCCTGCCCGAACCCCCCACTTTCCCTCTGCGAGACCTCTGCCTGTATTCCCCTCCCATATCCCCCTCCCTGTCACTAACCCCACACTTCCCTCCCGTATCCCCCTCCCAAATCCACCTCCCCTGCCGAACCCCCCACTCTCACTCCCCAAGACCCTCCTGTAATCCCTTCCCATATCCCCCTTCCGTGTCCCCCTCCCCAGCCCCTAACCTACATTACAACAGTGACTGCACTTTAAAAGTTCTTCATTGGCTGTAAAGCACTTTGGGACGTCCTGAGGTGCTGAAAGGCACTATAGAAATGCAAGTCATTTTTCTTTTTCTTTCTAACGCCCCACCTTCACACCCTAATCCCCACCCCTGCCCGAACCCCCCCCACCTTCCCTCCCCTGAGACTCTCCCGTATCCCCTTCCCGCCATGTAGTGCGAGTGGGCGGGCAGGTGTTCGGGAGGTGATGCCAGTCTGAGCCCTCCTCTCACCTGGCGGCATTGGGTTGTGGCCTGCGGATCATTATCCCAGAAGGCCTCCTGCTGTCGCTGGCGGGACGGAATAAGCTGGCCTGCACGGTGTCCTGCTGGAAGCCCACTCCCGGTTAACCCCCACCCCTTTGTCTCAGGATAGGCAAGTGCCTGAGCGCACAAGCTCATAGAAACACTGTAGCTTTCAAACAGAGCTCTCTTTTAAAATGAGCAACATTTTCTGAAGGCTGGTTTATATTCGAATTCTTGCTGAGAAATCTGAATTATCAGCCTTAGTGCAGCAACAAAACAAACTCTGGCAGTTTGAGACAGTTCGAATGTTTAATAGTAAGGAGCAAAACGGAATTCATTTCATCGGTTGGCACTTTTTGCTAGTTTTGGATTTCTGGCCGAAAAATAAATGTAACTTTAATCCATTAAATATTGTTGACGGGTTCTATGTTTTTAGTCTACTTCTCTTGTGAGTTCAACAAAGTGAAACTGCTGTAAAGAATAGCATAGCAAGCCCTGCAAACTTCAGTCTGTGTTTTGAGTCAAACGGACGGTACCTTGTAGCAATCCAAGAACAGGTTCTGATTTAGTGCCTGCTGTTTTATGTAAAACAAACCGTACTTGAGTTCTTGGCAGAGTGTTGTTAAGGCTGCCCAGGCTTTAGATGACTTCAGACAAACACTTTCCTGGATTCGGGGTTTGTAAGGCAAGCACAATTCTTGGAGTAGACTGCTGTGACATATCAACTTTTGATCTGCTGTGTTGGCCAATATGGTGCGATTTCCACTGTTAGCGAGGCAGTGATGTGCTACAATAAGACCTTCCATTGTGGAATTTCATGTTTTTGGAAGCACAGGTTTTAGTAATTCATAGGGCCACGTGCTGTGATGTGATTGTGCCAACGACTGCCCTACTGCCCTTCTCCATTATGTAAATCAGGTAAGTTAGCTGGAAAGACACATCAGTGTGGCAGAATCACCCTGCTTCCTAAGGCCAATGTTTGTGGAATTTTGGTATGCAGATGTTCCAAAAGCCTGTGCCATTTGAATAAAGAGGACAGCTAAATCCCCCTTAAATGTGCATTTTAACATTAATTTGCCAGCGCACAGGGTACCCTGGATGTATTGGAGAAATTTCCATGACCTGCTATTCAAACCTTTAATGCGATAGCATCAGAACTCTTGTTCCCTCAAACTGGAATCCAATTCAGAACGATATTAGTGCCATTGGCAGCCAATCTCTTGCTTTTGTCTTGAAGCAATCTTTTCTGGAGGGCGTGCGGTCATAGCCACTGGTGTGTGGTTGCAGTTTGCTGGCACTCAGGCAGAATAAAAGGACGAGCATGAAATTGGAAGTGGATCAGAAATTGAAATATTCTCCTGGTAGCAATTAATTCAGCAGCATGATGCCAAATCTAATAGGGTTTTATTGCTGGGCATTGTAAACTCGATTAGCATTTCTATTGGCTGGTGGCAAGATTGGAATGAAAATAAAACCGTACATATAAATCAGCAAAAAATAATATCTATACCTAATATTAAATATAGAGATAGGAACTAGAACACTTGGCTTTATCCCCGGGACCGGGGTTTGAATCCAGCACAGACTGAGGAGTTTGAAAGTCTCCTCTCTCTGCTGTTGAACCTGATGAGAAGTGAATGTGGACAGTCTTATCTCAGTTCCTATTGGACTTGATGTGAAGTGAATTTGGACAGTCTTATCTCAGTACCTTTTGGACCTGATGAGAAGTGAATTTGGACAGTCTTATCTCAGTTCCTATTGGACCTGATGTGAAGTGAATTTGGACAGTCTTATCTCAGTTTCTATTGGACCTGATGTGAAGTGAATTTGGACAGTCTTATCTCAGTTCCTATCGGACTTGATTTGAAGTGAATTTGGACAGTCTTATCTCAGTACCTTTTGGACCTGATGAGAAGTGAATGTGGACAGTCTTATCTCAGTTCCTATTGGACCTGATGGGAAGTGAATTTGGACAGTCTTATCTCAGTTCCTATTGGACCTGATGTGAAGTGAATTTGGACAGTCTTATCTCAGTTCCTATTGGACCTGATGTGAAGTGAATTTGGACAGTCTTATCTCAGTTCCTATTGGACTTGATTTGAAGTGAATTTGGACAGTCTTATCTCAGTACCTTTTGGACCTGATGAGAAGTGAATTTGGACAGTCTTATGTCAGTTTCTATTGGACCTGCTGTGAAGTGAATTTGGACAGTCTTATCTCAGTACCTTTTGGACCTGATGAGAAGTGAATTTGGACAGTCTAATCTCAGTTCCTATTGGACTTGATGTGAAGTGAATTTGGACAGTCTTATCTCAGTTCCTATTGGACTTGATTTGAAGTGAATTTGGACAGTCTTATCTCAGTTCCTATTGGACCTGATGAGAAGTGAATTTGGACAGTCTTATGTCAGTTTCTATTGGACCTGCTGTGAAGTGAATTTGGACAGTCTTATCTCAGTTCCTATTGGACTTGATTTGAAGTGAATTTGGACAGTCTTATCTCAGTTCCTATTGGACCTGATGTGAAGTGAATTTGGACAGTCTTATCTCAGTTCCTATTGGACCTGATGTGAAGTGAATTTGGACAGTCTTATCTCAGTTTCTATTGGACTTGATTTGAAGTGAATTTGGACAGTCTTATCTCAGTTCCTATTGGACCTGATGTGAAGTGAATTGGGACAGTCTTATCTCAGTTCCTATTGGACCTGATGGGAAGTGAATTTGGACAGTCTTGTCTCAGTTCCTATTGGACCTGCTGTGAAGTGAATGTGGACAGTCTTATCTCAGTTCCTATTGGACCTGATGTGAAATGAATGTGGACAGTCTTATCTCAGTTTCTATTGGACCTGATAGGAAGTGAATTTGGACAGTCTTATCTCAGTTCCTGTTGGACCTGCTGTGAAGTGAATTTGGACAGTCTTATCTCAGTTCCTATTGGACCTGATGGGAAGTGAATTTGGACAGTCTTGTCTCAGTTCCTATTGGACTTGATGCGAAGTGAATTTGGACAGTCTTATCTCAGTTCCTGTTGGACCTGATGGGAAGTGAATTTGGACAGTCTTATCTCAGTTCCTGTTGGACCTGATGGGAATTGAATTGGGACAGTCTTATCTCAGTTCCTGTTGGACCTGATGGGAAGTGAATTGGGACAGTCTTATCTCAGTTCCTATTGGACCTGATGGGAAGTGAATTTGGACAGTCTTATCTCAGTTCCTGTTGGACCTGATGAGAAGTGAATTTGAACAGTCTTATCTCAGTTCCTATTGGACCTGCTGTGAAGTGAATTTGGACAGACTTATCTCAGTACCTGTTGGACCTGATGGGAAGTGAATTTGGACAGTCTTATCTCAGTTCCTGTTGGACCTGATGGGAAGTGAATTGGGACCGTCTTATCTCAGTTCCTGTTGGACCTGATGGGAAGTGAATTTGGACAGTCTTATCTCAGTTCCCGTTGGACCTGCTGTGAAGTGAATTTGGACAGTCTTGTCTCAGTTCCTGTTGGACCTGATGGGAAGTGAATTTGGACAGTGTTATCTCAGTTCCCGTTGGACCTGCTGTGAAGTGAATTTGGACAGTCTTATCTCAGTTCCTGTTGGACCTGATGGGAAGTGAATTTGGACAGTCTTATCTCAGTTCCTATTTGACCTGATGAGAAGTGAATTTGGACAGTCTTATCTCAGTTCCTATCGGACCCGATGAGAAGTGAATGTGGACAGTCTTATCTCAGTTCCTGTTGGACCTGCTGTGAAGTGAATTTGGACAGTCTTATCTCAGTTCCTATTGGACCTGATGGGAAGTGAATTTGGACAGTCCTATCTCAGTTCCTATTGGACTTGATGCAAAGTGAATTTGGACAGTCTTATCTCAGTTCCTATCGGACCTGATGAGAAGTGAATGTGGACAGTCTTATCTCAGTTCGTATTGTACCTGCTGTGAAGTGAATGTGGACAGTCTTATTTCAGTTCCTGTTGGACCTGATGGGAAGTGAATTTGGACAGTCTTATCTCAGTTCCTATTGGACCTGATGGGAAGTGAATTGGGACAGTCTTATCTCAGTTCCCGTTGGACCTGATGGGAAATGAATTTGGACAGTGTTATCTCAGTTCCTATTGGACCTGATGGGAAGTGAATTTGGACAGTCTTATCTCAGTTCCTGCTGGACCTGATGGAAAGTGAATTTGGACAGTCTTATCTCAGTTCCTATTGGACCTGATGGGAAGTGAATTTGGACAGTCTTATCTCAGTTCCTGTTGGACCTGATGGGAAGTGAATTGGGACAGTCCTATCTCAGTTCCCGTTGGACCTGATGGGAAGTGAATTTGGACAGTCTTATCTCAGTTCCTATTGTACCTGATGGGATGTGAATTTGGACAGTCTTATCTCAGTTCCTGTTGGACCTGATGAGAAGTGAATTTGGACAGTCTTATCTCAGTTCCTGTTGGACCTGCTGTGAAGTGAATTTGGACAGTCTTATCTCAGTTCCTGTTGGATCTGCTGTGAAGTGAATTTGGACAGTCTTATCTCAGTTCCTGTTGGACCTGATGGGAAGTGAATTGGGACAGCCTTATCTCAGTTCCCGTTGGACCTGATGGGAAGTGAATTTGGACAGTCTTATCTCAGTTCCTGTTGGACCTGATGGGAAGTGAATTGGGACAGTCTTATCTCAGTTCCCGTTGGACCTGATGGGAAGTGAATTTGGACAGTCTTATCTCAGTTCCTATTGGACCTGATGGGAAGTGAATTTGGACAGTCTTTTCTCAGTTCCTGTTGGACCTGATGGGAAGTGAATTTGGACAGTCTTATCTCAGTTCCCGTTGGACCTGCTGTGAAGTGAATTTGGACAGTCTTATCTCAGTTCCTGTTGGACCTGATGGGAAGTGAATTTGGACAGTCTTACCTCAGTTCCTATTTGACCAGATGAGAAGTGAATTTGGACAGTCTTATCTCAGTTCCTATCGGACCTGATGAGAAGTGAATGTGGACAGTCTTATCTCAGTTGCCGTTGGACCTGCTGTGAAGTGAATTTGGACAGTCTTGTCACAGTTCCTGTTGGACCTGATGGGAAGTGAATTTGGACAGTCTTATCTCAGTTCCCGTTGGACCTGCTGTGAAGTGAATTTGGACAGTCTTATCTCAGTTCCTGTTGGACCTGATGGGAAGTGAATTTGGACAGTCTTATCTCAGTTCCTATTTGACCTGATGAGAAGTGAATTTGGACAGTCTTATCTCAGTTCCTATCGGACCTGATGAGAAGTGAATGTGGACAGTCTTATCTCAGTTCCTATTGTACCTGCTGTGAAGTGAATGTGGATAGCCTTATCTCAGTTCCTGTTGGACCTGATGGGAAGTGAATTGGGACAGTCTTATCTCAGTTCCTATTGGACCTGCTGTGAAGTGAATTTGGACAGTCTTATCTCAGTTCCCGTTGGACCTGATGGGAAGTGAATTGGGACAGTCTTATCTCAGTTCCTGTTGGACCTGATGGGAAGTGAATTTGGACAGTCTTATCTCAGTTCCTGTTGGACCTGATGGGAAGTGAATGTGGACAGTCTTATCTCAGTTCCTTTTGGACCTGATGGGAAGTGAATTGGGACAGTCTTATCTCAGTTCCTGTTGGACCTGATGGGAAGTGAATTTGGACAGTCTTATCTCAGTTCCTATTGTACCTGATGGGATGTGAATTGGGACAGTCTTATCTCAGTTCCTGTTGGACCTGATGGGAAGTGAATTTGGACAGTCTTATCTCAGTTCCTGTTGGACCTGCTGTGAAGTGAATTTGGACAGTCTTATCTCAGTTCCTGTTGGACCTGCTGTGAAGTGAATTTGGACAGTCTTATCTCAGTTCCTGTTGGACCTGATGGGAAGTGAATTGGGACAGTCTTATCTCAGTTCCTGTTGGACCTGATGGGAAGTGAATTTGGACAGTCTTATCTCAGTTCCTATTGGACCTGATGGGAAGTGAATTGGGACAGCCTTATCTCAGTTCCCGTTGGACCTGATGGGAAGTGAATTTGGACAGTCTTATCTCAGTTCCTGTTGGACCTGATGGGAAGTGAATTGGGACAGCCTTATCTCAGTTCCCGTTGGACCTGATGGGAAGTGAATTTGGACAGTCTTATCTCAGTTCCTATTGGACCTGATGGGAAGTGAATTGGGACAGCCTTATCTCAGTTCCCGTTGGACCTGATGGGAAGTGAATGTGGACAGCCTTATCTCAGTTCCCGTTGGACCTGATGGGAAGTGAATTTGGACAGTCTTATCTCAGTTCCTTTTGGACCTGATGAGAAGTGAATTGGGACAGTCTTATCTCAGTTCCCGTTGGACCTGATGGGAAGTGAATTTGGACAGTCTTATCTCAGTTCCTATTGGACCTGATGGGAAGTGAATTTGGACAGTCTTATCTCAGTTCCTGTTGGACCTGATGGGAAGTGAATTGGGACAGTCTTATCTCAGTTCCCGTTGGACCTGATGGGAAGTGAATTTGGACAGTCTTATCTCAGTTCCTATTGGGCCTGATGGGAAGTGAATTTGGACAGTCTTATCTCAGTTCCTGTTGGACCTGCTGAGAAGTGAATTTGGACAGTCTTATCTCAGTTCCTATTGGACCTGATGAGAAGTGAATTTGGACAGTCTTATCTCAGTTCCTGTTGGACTTGATGTGAAGTGAATTTGGACAGTCTTATCTCAGTTCCTGTTGGACTTGATGTGAAGTGAATTTGGACAGTCTTATCTCAGTTCCTGTTGGACTTGATGTGAAGTGAATTTGGACAGTCTTATCTCAGTTCCTGTTGGACCTGATGGGAAGTGAATTGGGATAGTCTTATCTCAGTTCCTGTTGGACCTGATGGGAAGTGAATTGGGACAGTCTTATCTCAGTTCCTGTTGGACCTGATGAGAAGTGAATTTGGACAGTCTTATCTCAGTTCCTATTGGACCTGCTGTGAAGTGAATTGGGACAGTCTTATCTCAGTTCCTGTTGGACCTGATGGGAAGTGAATTGGGACAGTCTTATCTCAGTTCCTGTTGGACCTGATGAGAAGTGAATTTGGACAGTCTTATCTCAGTTCCTATTGGACCTGCTGTGAAGTGAATTGGGACAGTCTTATCTCAGTTCCTGTTGGACTTGATGAGAAGTGAATTGGAACAGTCTTTTCTCAGTTCCTGTTGGAGCTGATGGGAAGTGAATTGGGACAGTCTTATCTCAGTTCCTGTTGGACTTGATGAGAAGTGAATTGGGACAGTCTTATCTCAGTTCCTGTTGGACCTGATGGGAAGTGAATTTGTAAGGGCAGTTTTTCAGAGTAGTTTCAAGTGGGTAGCTGTGTCCCACAGGGTTCAGCTCAGGGGCCACTTTATATCAATGATTTGGATGTAGGTCTAGAGGGAGAGGTGTCTAAATTTTAAGATGATACTAAAATAGGAGGTATAGTTAATTCTTTAGAAGACCAAAGGAATCTACCAAGGGATATTGATTAGATGGAGGAATTGGCTAAAAAGTGGCAGTTGGAATTCAATGTCAGTAAGTGTGAGCTGATGTAATTTGCTTCAAAAAATAACAGCAGTTAATGATACTCTAAATGGAAGTCGGCTCGGGGCTGTGGAAGAGCAGAGAGATTTGGGGGTACAGATTCAGAGGACATTAAAGCATCACCTCAGGTTGGTAAGGCTGTGAGAAAAGCTAATAGGGTTCAGTTTTATCTCGTGCTATAGAATATAAAAGCCCAGAGGTAATGAGCCAATATAAAACCTTTATGATGGAGTCTGCTGTCAAGTGCACGGACGAGTCTCAGTTGTTGTGGGTGCGCTGATGGGAGATGAGCCCATTTCTGGATGCACAGATATGTCTGCACTTATCACTTTGAAAGGCAGATGAGGCGGGTAGATTAGTTGTCTTGTGCGCCAGGCGTTTAGCACCAGATCTTGCAAACTCATTCAAAGCATCCCGGCAGACATGACACCACCATGTCTGAAGGAGCCTTACTACGACCACAGTTAGACAACTGTGCAGTATTGGGCTCCCCATTATGGGAAGGATATTAAGGCTTTAGAGAGGGTTCAACACAATGCTGCCTGGTTGGAGGAAATACAGATACAAGAAAGATTTCAACAATTGGGTGTTTTTAAGTTAGAACAAAGCAGATTACGGGGAGATATGATCGACGTGTTTAAAATTAGGAAAGGATGGGACTGGGTAGATAGAAGCAGACTGTTTCCGGTAGTTGAGGGGTCTAGAATGAAGGGCAATAGATACAAGGTTAAATGTGAGAGATTTCGAACAGAGGGCAGGAGAAACCTCTTCACACAGAAAGTTGTGAGGCTGTGGAATTCACTTCCGGGGTTACTGGTTGAGGCAGAAACTGTCAACATCCAAGATTAGGATTGGACAGGTGGATGAAAGAAAGGGGTTAAAGGGATATGGGAGGGAGCAGGGCGGGTAAACGTCATTAGAACTATTAGCTGGTGTGGAGGGTAAACAGCCAACATGATCTGGTTGGGCTGAATGGCCTGTTTCCGTGCTGTAACTTCTGTGTCCTTCCATCCACTTCTTGGCACAAAGGTGCTACCGTTTTACCTGTTCCCTCCAAGGCAGAGTGTGGGGGTGTCTAGACTACTGTTTGGGGAATGACTGCAATCCCAGCCATGGGACAGCAGCATGAAGTCATTCACAGCGGACAGGTTCATTCATTAAATGTAAAAACACCAGCATGCAAATTACAGCTTCTGGCTCATGTACATTAATTAAAAAACTTAATAAGCTCTCAGTTCTTCATCAGACACCATCCAGATAATAATCCTGTCCCATTAACTGCAAAAAAAGCCTCCTTCTATCTGTCCCGTGGGCTTTAACTGCCCTTGCTGCCCCTTTAACGGTGCTGGTGTGTTTATAGCCCAGGGTGTGCCCAGCTTTCCTCTTCTATTTATGGCTTCGGCTGAAAGTGTGTAAGTGACACTGAGCTTGTAAGTGACCCCAAATGTGTCCTTGTGGCACCTCCATTATTTAAATTAGGCCAGAGAGCAAGTTTGGGTGCTCAGATCCTGGGCCCCGAGCGTGCTCGACTCTAATTGCTCCGAGACAGCGCTCCCCGACAGCGTTCCCCGACCGCGCTCCCAGACAGCACTCCCAGACAGCGCTCCCAGACAGCACTCCCAGACAGCGCTCCCAGACAGCACTCCCAGACAGCGCTCCCAGACAGCACTCCCAGACAGCGCTCCCAGACAGCGCTCCCCGACAGCGCTCCCCGACAGCATTCCCAGACAGCGTTCCCCGACAGCGTTCCCCGACAGCGCTCCCAGACAGCGTTCCCCGACAGCGCTCCCAGACAGCGTTCCCCGACAGTGCTCCCAGACAGCGTTCCCCGACAGCGCTCCCAGACAGCGTTCCCCGACAGTGCTCCCAGACAGCGTTCCCCGACAGCGCTCCCAGACAGCGTTCCCAGACAGCATTCCCCGACAGCGCTCCCAGACAGCGTTCCCAGACAGCGTTACCCGACAGCGTTCCCAGACAGCATTCCCCGACAGCGCTCCCAGACAGCGTTCCCAGACAGCGTTCCCCAACAGCGTTCCCAGACAGCGCTCCCAGACAGCGTTCCCTGACAGCGCTCCCAGACAGCGTTCCCAGACAGCGTTCCTGGACAGCGCTCCCAGACAGCGTTCCCAGACAGCGTTCCTGGACAGCGCTCCCAGACAGCGTTCCTGGACAGTGCTCCCGGAGAGCGCTCCCGGACAGCATTCCCCGACAGCGCTCCCAGACAGCGCTCCCCGACAGCGCTCCCACTCAGCACTCCCAGACAGCGTTCCTGGACAGCACTCCCCGACAGCGCTCCCAGACAGCACTCCCAGACAGCAATCCCAGTCAGCGTTCCCAGACAGCGTTCCCAGACAGCGTTCCCCGACAGCATTCGCAGACAGCGCTCCCAGACAGCACGCCCAGACAGCAATCCCGGTCAGCACTCCCAGACAGCGCTCCCCGACAGTGTTCCCCGACAGCATTCCCCGACAGCGCTCCCAGACAGCGCTCCCAGACAGCACGCCCAGACAGCAATCCCGGTCAGCACTCCCAGACAGCGTTCCCAGACAGCGCTCCCCGACAGCGTTCCTGGACAGCGCTCCCGGACAGCGCTCCCCGACAGCATTCCTGGACAGCGTTCCTGGACAGCGCTCCCGGACAGCGCTCCCGGACAGTGCTCCCCGACAGTGTTCCTGGACAGCGCTCCCAGACAGCGCTCCCGGACAGCTCTGCAAGACAGCGTTCCTGGACAGCGCTCCTGGACACAGCTCCCCAACAGTGTTCCTGGACAGCGCTCCTGGACAGCGTTCCTGGACAGCGCTCCCGGACAGCGCTCCCGGACAACTTTCCTGGACAGCGCTCCCGTACAACGCTCAAAGAACCAGACTAATTCTCTGCTATTCCTTGTAGATCATCCCATAGTTGTTCAAACATTAGGTTTTCAATAACTATGGTGGATAAATATGGCAACAGAGGATGGTAATATCCAATGAAAGGGGATTTAAGTGGATTCAGAGGTTATGTCTGATCATCAAGTCAGTCTGATACAAGGGCCTGCACTTCTATTAACGATATGAATGTCATTTTACTCTTTGCATGTGGTTACAGTAGAATCCACGTCAACAAGATGTACAGCAGACCAGATTATCACTCTGGGTTCTGATGTCCAGGGTCACATGGCATGACATCTACTGTAATACAATGAACACAGCCTTTATTTATTCAATAATGTCCTTTCACCATTCAATCTTGACGTGTGCCTTGTACAAATAACATCTTCTGTTACAATTTCTTTCAGATTGGGAACTCAGTGCTGATTATTTTTGTCAGTTATTTTGGAAGTCGAGTTCACCGACCACGGCTGATTGGAATGGGTGGCCTTCTCCTCAGTGTTGGAGCCTTCCTGCTCACCTTGCCCCATTTCATTTCTGAGCCTTACGAGTACTCCAAGGTCATAATCGGTAAGGCAACACAATGTAGATTGGTTTTGCTATTTCTTACCCATCTGTAAATGTAATAGAGACAGTGAGTGGAAATATAGATCATTAAAATCTCGCTGGCTTTTTGAATTGGAAGGTGATTTTCTGTGCTTTGCATTAAGGTGAGTCACATCAGTGATAGGGAACAAAATACTTCGACTGTCCGGCATTGCCACTATCAAGTCCCCACGTCTCATGTCCAGCACACCCAAATCATCTCCAGCACTCCCAGATCATCTCCAGCACTCCCAGGTCATGTCCAGACACACAGATCATCTTCAGCACTCCCAGGTCATCTCCAGCACTCCCAGGTCATGTCCAGCACTCCCAGGTCATGTCCACACACACAGATCATCTCCAGCACTCCCAGGTCATCTCCAGCACTCCCAGCTCAGGTCCAGCACTCCCAGGTCATGTCCAGCATTCCCAGGTCATGTCCACATACACAGATCATCTCCAGCACTCCCAGGTCATCTCCAGCACGCCCAGCTCAGGTCCAGCACTCCCAGGTCATGTCCAGCATTCCCAGGTCATGTCCAGCACTCCCAGGACATGTCCAGCACTTCCAGGTCAATTCCAGCACTCCCAGCTCAGGTCCAACACTCCTAGGTCATGTCCAGCACTCCCAGCTCAGGTCCAGCATTCCCAGGTCATGTCCAACATTCCCAGCTCAGGTCCAGCATTCCCAGCTCAGGTCCAGCACTCCCAGGTCAGGTCCAGCACTCCCAGCTCAGGTCCCACACTCCCAGCTCAGGTCCAGTACTCCCAGCTCAGGTACAGCATTCCCAGGTCATGTCCAGCACTCCCAGCTCAGGTCCAGCATTCCCAGGTCATGTCCAGCACTCCCAGCTCAGGTCCCACACTCCCAGCTCAGGTCCAGTACTCCCAGCTCAGGTACAGCATTCCCAGGTCAGGTCCAGCACTCCCAGGTCTGGTCTAGCACTCCCAGCTCAGATCCAGCACTCCCAGCTCAGGTCCAGTACTCCCAGGTCAGGTCCAGCACTCCCAGGTCAGGTCCAGCACAGTGAATAAATGAGTGAGGAGTGAGTGAGTGAGTCAATGGGCTAGATTTTAATGGGGAAGGTGGGTTGGGGGTGGGGGGGGTGGGCTCCGTGGCGATCAGGAAACCTGGGAGAACAGGTTTCCCGCAGGCCCAGCCAACTTTAACACATCAAAGCCTGATTTACGTGCGAGGCCTCTGTCTCCCACCCACAGCCAGCCAGATTGAGAGACTGGCTGGCTGCGGACGGGTAGGCCTGTGGCACTAGACCGCACAGAGGAGGGAGGGAGGGATCGCGGGGGTTCTGTGGTCAGCTAAAGGAGCACGGGGGGCAGGTAGCTAAGGATCTGGGGGGGAGGGGGGAGGAGGTGCAAGGCAAATTAGGTGGTGGCCGGCAGAAGATAAGGGGCCAGCTGCGAGGATCACTGGGGGCCGAGTGGCAGGAACATGGGGGAGGGGGGGTGCGGTGGTGGGGTGGTGCGTGGATCATTGGCGGGGGGGAGGGGGGGCGGAAGTGTGCGGGTTGGACTCCAGTTCAGATTGGGATTCTGATTTTCAACAATTTAACTAACCCCACGCTTCGAACCCACCTGAACTTTTAGGTTAAAATTCCCCCCAGTGAGTCAGTCAGTGAGTGAATGAGTGAGTGAGTCAGTGAGTGAATGAGTGAGTGAATCAGTGAGTGAGTGAATGAGTGAGTGAGTCAGTGAGTGAGTGAATGAGTGAGTGAGTCAGTGAGTGAGTAAGTCAGAGAGTGAGTCAGTGAGTGAGTCAGTGAGTGAGTGAATGAGTGAGTGAATCAGTGAGCGAGTGAATCAGAGAGTGAGTCAGTGAGTGAGTGAATCAGTGAGTGAGTGAATCAGAGAGTGAGTGAATCAGAGAGTGAGTCAGTGAGTGAGTGAATCAGAGAGTGAGTGAGTGAATCTGTGAGTGAGTGAATCAGAGAGTGAGTCAGTGAGTGAGTAAGTCAGAGAGTGAGTCAGTGAGTGAGTGAATCACAGAGTGAGTCTGAGTGAGTGAATGAGTGAGTGAGTCAGTGAGTGAGTGAATGAGTGAGTGAGTGAGTGAGTGTCAGTCAGAGAGTGAGTCAGTGAGTGAGTCAGTCAGTGAGTGAGTCAGTGAGTGAGTGAATGAGTGAGCGAGTCAGTGAGTCAGTGAGCGAGTGAGTCAGAGAGTGAGTGTGTGAGTGAGTGAATCAGTGAGTGAGTGAATCAGAGAGTGAGTCAGTGAGTGAATGAGTGAGTGAGTCAGTGAGTGAGAGAGTGAGTCAGTGAGTGAGTCTGAGTGAGTGAATGAGTCAGTGAGTGAGTCAGTGAGTGAGTCAGTGAGTGAATGAATCAGTGAGTGAATCGTGAGTGAGTGAGTCAGTGAGTGAGTGAATGAGTGAGTCAGTGAGTGAGTGAATGAGTGAGTGAATCAGTGAGTGAGTGAATGAGTGAGTGAGTGAGTGAGTGAGTGAATGAGTCAGTGAGCCAGTGAGTGAGTAAGTCAGAGAGTGAGTCAGTGAGTGAGTGAATCAGAGAATGAGTCAGTGAGTGAGTGAATGAGTGAGCCAGTGAGTGAGTGAATGAGTGAGTGAGTCATTGAGTCGGAGAGTGAGTCAGTGAGTGAGTGAATGAGTGAGTGGGTCAGTGAGTGAGTCAGTGAGTGAGTGAATGAGTGAGTGAATCAGTGAGTGAGTGAATCAGAGAGTGAGTCAGTGAGTGAGTGAATGAGTGAGCGGGTCAGTGAGTCAGACAGTGAGTCAGTGAGTGAGTGAGTCAGAGAGTGAGTGTGTGAGTGAGTGAATCAGTGAGTGAGTGAATCAGAGAGTGGGTCAGTGAGTGAATGAGTGAGTGAGTCAGTGTGTCAGTGAGTGAGTCAGTGAGTGAGTGAGTCAGAGAGTGAGTCAGTAAGTGAGTGAATGAGTCAGTGAGTGAGTGAATCAGAGAGTGAGTCAGTGAGTGAATGAGTGAGTGAGTCAGTGTGTCAGTGAGTGAGTCAGTGAGTGAGTGAGTCAGAGAGTGAGTCAGTAAGTGAGTGAATGAGTCAGTGAGTGAGTCAGTGAGCGAGTGAATGAGTGAGTCAGTGAGTGAGTGAATGAGTGAGTGAATCAGTGAGCGAGTGAATCAGAGAGTGAGTCAGTGAGTGAGTGAGTGAGCGAGTCAGTGAGTCAGAGAGTGAGTCAGTGAGTGAGTGAGTCAGAGAGTGAGCGTGTGAGTGAGTGAATCAGTGAGTGAGTGAATCAGAGAGTGAGTCAGTGAGTGAATGAGTGAGTGAGTCAGTGAGTCAGAGAGTGAGTCAGTGAGTGAGTGAGTCAGAGAGTGAGTCAGTGAGTGAGTGAATGAGTCAGTGAGTGAGTCAGTGAGTGAGTCAGTGAGTGAGTGAGTCAGTGAGTGAGTGAATCAGTGAGTGAGTGAATCAGTGAGTGAGTCAGTCAGTGAGTGAGTCAGTGAGTGAATCAGAGAGTGAGTCAGTGAGTGAGTGAATCAGTGAGTGAGTGAATCAGAGAGTGAGTGAATCAGAGAGTGAGTCAGTGAGTGAGTGAATCAGAGAGTGAGTGAGTGAATCTGTGAGTGAGTGAATCAGAGAGTGAGCCAGTGAGTGAGTAAGTCAGAGAGTGAGTCATTGAGTGAGTCAGTGAGTGAGTGAATCACAGAGTGAGTCAGTGAGTGAGTGAATGAGTGAGTGAGTCAGTGAGTGAATGAATGAGTGAGTGAGTGAGTCAGTCAGTCAGAGAGTGAGTCAGTGAGTGAGTGAGTGAGTCAGTCAGTGAGTGAGTCAGTGAGTGAGTGAATGAGTGAGCGAGTCAGTGAGTCAGAGGGTGAGTCAGTGAGTGAGTGAGTCAGAGAGTGAGTGTGTGAGTGAGTGAATCAGTGAGTGAGTGAATCAGAGAGTGAGTCAGTGAGTGAATGAGTGAGTGAGTCAGTGAGTGAGAGAGTGAGTCAGTGAGTCAGTGAGTGAGTGAATGAGTCAGTGAGTGAGTCAGTGAGTGAGTCAGTGAGTGAATGAATCAGTGAGTGAATCGTGAGTGAGTGAATCAGTGAGTGAGTGAATGAGTGAGTCAGTGAGTGAGTGAATGAGTGAGTGAATCAGTGAGTGAGTGAATGAGTGAGTGAGTCAGTGAGTGAGTGAATGAGTCAGTGAGCCAGTGAGTGAGTAAGTCAGAGAGTGAGTCAGTGAGTGAGTGAATCAGAGAATGAGTCAGTGAGTGAGTGAATGAGTGAGCCAGTGAGTGAGTGAATGAGTGAGTGAGTCATTGAGTCAGAGAGTGAGTCAGTGAGTGAGTGAATGAGTGAGTGGGTCAGTGAGTGAGTCAGTGAGTGAGTGAATGAGTGAGTGAATCAGTGAGTGAGTGAATCAGAGAGTGAGTCAGTGAGTGAGTGAATGAGTGAGCGGGTCAGTGAGTCAGACAGTGAGTCAGTGAGTGAGTGAGTCAGAGAGTGGGTGTGTGAGTGAATGAGTGAGTGAGTCAGTGTGTCAGTGAGTGAGTCAGTGAGTGAGTGAGTCAGAGAGTGAGTCAGTAAGTGAGTGAATGAGTGAGTGAGTGAGTCAGTGAGCGAGTGAATGAGTGAGTCTGAGTGAGTGAATGAGTGAGTGAGTCAGTGAGTGAATGAGTGAGTGAGTCAGTGAGTGAGTGAATGAGTGAGTGAGTCGGAGAGTGAGTCAGTGAGTGAGTCAGTGAGTGAGTGAGTCAGAGAGTGAGTCAGTGAGTGAGTGAATGAGTGAGTGAGTCAGTGAGTGAGTCAGTGAGTGAGTGAATGAGTGAGTGAATCAGTGAGTGAGTGAATCAGAGAGTGAGTCAGTGAGTCAGAGAGTGAGTGAATGAGTGAGCGAGTCAGTGAGTCAGAGAGTGAGTGAATCAGTGAGTGAATCAGTGAGTGAATCAGTGAGTAAGTGAATCAATGAGTGAGTGAGTCAGTGAGTGAGTCAGTGAGTGAATCAGGGAGTGAGTCAGTGAGTGAGTGAATCAGAGAGTGAGTCAGTGAGTGAGTGAATCAGAGAGTGAGTCAGTGAGTGAGTGAATCAGTGAGTGAGTGAATGAGAGAGTGAGTGAATCGGAGAGTGAGTCAGTGAGTGAGTGAATCAGAGAGTGAGTGAGTGAATCAGTGAGTGAGTGAATCAGAGAGTGAGTCAGTGAGTGAGTGAATCAGTGAGTGAGTCAGTGAGTCAGTGAATCAGAGAGTGAGTCAGTGAGTGAGTGAATCAGTGCGTGAGTGAGTCAGTGAGTGAGTCAGTGAGTGAGTGAATCAGAGAGTGAGTCAGTGATTGAGTGAATCAGTGAGTGAGTGAATCAGAGAGTGAGTGAATCGGAGAGTGAGTCAGTGAGTGAGTGAATCAGAGAGTGAGTGAGTGAATCAGTGAGTGAGTGAATCAGAGAGTGAGTCAGTGAGTGAGTGAATCAGTGAGTGAGTGAATCAGTGAGTGAGTCAGTGAGTGAGTGAATCAGAGAGTGAGTCAGTGAATGAGTGAATCAGAGAGTGAGTCAGTGAGTGAGTGAATCAGTGAGTGAGTGAATCAGAGAGTGAGTCAGTGAGTGAGTGAATCAGTGAATGAGTGAATCAGAGAGTGAGTCAGTGAGTGAGTCAGTGAGTGAGTGAGTGAGTGAGTGAGTGTGTGAGTCAGTCTGTCAGTGAATGATTGAGTGAGTCAGTTAGTCAGTGAGTTAGTGAATGAGTGAGTGAGTGAGTGAGTCAGTGAGACAGTGAGTGAGTCAATGAATCAGTGAGTGAGTCAATGTGTCAGTGAGTGAGTCAGTGAGTGAGTCAATGAGTCAGTGAGTGAGTGATTGAGTCAGTCAGTCAGTTGGTGAGTCAGTGAGTCAGTGAGTCAGTCATTGAGTGAGTGAGTCTGTCACTGAGTGAGTGAGTCACTCAATGAGCGAGTGAGTCAGTGAGTGAGTGAGTCAGTGAGTGACTGAGTCAGTCAGTCAGTCAGTGAGTCAGTGAATGAGTGTCAGTGTGTGAGTGAGCGAGTGAGTGAGTGAGTCTGTCAGTGAGTGAGTGAGTCAGTGAGTGAGTGAGTGAGTGTGTCAGTGAGTGAGTGAGTCAGTGAGTGAGTGAGTGAGTCAGTGAGTAAGTCAGTGAATGAGTGAGTCAGTGTGAGTGAGTCAGTGAGTCAGTGAGTGAGTCAGCGAGTCAGTGACTGAGTGTGTCAGTGAGTGAGTCAGTGAGTCAGTGAGTCAGTGAGTGAGTGAGTCTGTCAGTGAGTGAGTCAGTCAGTCAGTGAACGAGAGAGTGAGTGAGTGAGTCAGTGAGTGAGTGAGTGAGTCAGTGAGTGAGTGAGTCAGTGAATGAGTGAGTCAGTGTGAGTGAGTCAGTGAGTGAGTCAGTGAGTGAGTCAGCGAGTCAGTGACTGAGTGTGTCAGTGAGTGAGTCAGTGAGTGAGTGAGTCAGTGAGTCAGTGAGTGAGTGAGTCAGTCAGTAAGTCAATGAGTGAGTCAGTGAGTGAGTCAGTGAGTGAGTCAGTGAGTCAGTGAATGAGTGTCAGTGAGTGAGTGAGCGAGTGAGTGAGTGAGTCTGTCAGTGAGTGAGTGAGTGAGTCAGTGAGTGAGTCAGTGAGTCAGTGAGTAAGCCAGTGAGTGAGTGAGTCAGTGAGTGAGTCACTGAGTGAGTGAGTGAGTGAGTCAGTGAATGAGTGAGTCAGTGTGAGTGAGTCAGTGAGAGTCACTGAGTCCGTCAGCGAGTCAGTGACTGAGTGAGTCAGTGAATGAGTGCATCAGTGAGTCAGTGAGTGAGTCAGTGAGTGAGTCAGTGAATGAGTCAGTGAGTCTGAGTCAGTGAGTCAGTGAGTGAGTGAGTCAGTCAGTCAGTCAGTGAGTCATTGAGTGAGTGAGACTGTCAGTGAGTGAGTGTCAGTCAGTGAGTGAGTCAGTCAGTGAGTGAGTCAGTGAGTCAGTGAGTGAGTCAGTGAGTCAGTGAGTGAGTGTGTGAGTCAGTCTGTCAGTGAATGATTGAGTGAGTCAGTTAGTCAGTGAGTTAGTGAATGAGTGAGTGAGTCAGTGGGTCAGTGAGACAGTGAGTGAGTCAGTGAGTGAGTCAATGTGTCAGTGAGTGAGTCAGTGAGTGAGTCAGTGAGTGAGTGAGTCAGTGAGTGAGTCAGTGAGTGAGTGAGTCAGTGAGTGAGTCAGTGAGTGAGTGAGTCAGTGAGTGAGTCAGTGAGTGAGTCATTGAGTGAGTCAGTGAATGAGTGAGCGAGTGAGTGAGTGAGTCTGTCAGTGAGTGAGCCTGTCAGTGAGTGAGTCAGTGAGTGAGTGAGTCAGTGAGTGAGTCAGTAAATGAGTGAGTCAGTGTGAGTGTGTCAGTGAGAGTTAGTGAGTCAGTCAGCGAGTCAGTGACTGAGTGAGTCACTGAGTGAGTGCATCAGTGAGTCAGTGAGTGAGTCAGTGAGTGAGTCAGTGAGTGAGTCAGTGAATGAGTCAGTGAATTGGTCAGTTAGTCTGAGTCAGTGAGTCAGTGAGTGAGTGAGTGAGTCAGTCAGTCAGTGAGTCATTGAGTGAGTGAGTCTGTCAGTGAGTGAGTGTCAGTCAGTGAGCGAGTAAGTGAGTGAGTCAGTCAGTCAGTCAGTCAGTGAGTGAGTCAGTGAGTGAGTCAGTGAGTGAGTCAGTGAGTGAGTGAGTCAGTGAGTGAGTCAGTGAGTGAGTGTGTGTGTCAGTCTGTCAGTGAATGATTGAGTGAGTCAGTTAGTCAGTGCGTTAGTGAATGAGTGAGTGAGTCAGTGAGTCAGTGAGACAGTGAGTGAGTCAGTGAGTGAGTCAATGTGTCAGTGAGTGAGTCAGTGGGTGTGTCAGTGAGTAAGCCAGTGAGTGAGTGAGTCAGTGAGTGAGTCAGTGAGTCTGTCAGTAAGTGAGTCAGTGAGTGAGTGCGTCAGTGATTGAGTGAGTGCGTGAGTGTCAGTGAGTGAGTGAGTGAGTGAGTGAGTGAGTCAGTCAGTGAGTGAACAGGTGAGTCAGTGAGTATGCCAGTGAGTGAGTGAGTGAGTGAGTCAGTGTGTGAACAAGTGAGTCAGTGAGTATGCCAGTGAGTGAGTGAGTCAGTGAGTCAGTGAGTGAGTCAGTGAATGAGTGAGTCAGTGTGAGTGAGTCAGTGATAGAGTCAGTGAGTGAGTCAGCGAGTCAGTGACTGAGTGAGTCAGTCAATCAGTGAATCCATGAGTTAGTGAGTGAGTCAGTGAGTGAGTGAGTGAGTCAGTGAGTGAATCAGTGATTCAGTGAGTTAGTCAGTGAGTGAGTGAGTCAGTGAGTGAGTCAGTGAGTATGCCAGTGAGCGAGTGAGTCAGTGAGTGAGTCAGTGAGTGAGTGAGTGAGTCAGTGAATGAGTGGGTCAGTGTGAGTGAGTCAGTGAGAGAGTCAGTGAGTGAGTCAGCGAGTCAGTGACTGAGTGAGTCAGTGAGTCAGTCAGTGAGTCAGTGAGCCTGTCAGTGAGTGAGTCAGTCAATCAGTGAATCCATGAGTTAGTGAGTGAGTCAATGAGTCAGTGAGTGAGTGATTGAGTCAGTGAGTCAGTTGGTGAGTCAGTGAGTCAGTGAGTCAGTCATTGAGTGAGTGAGTCTGTCACTGAGTGAGTGAGTCACTCAATGAGCGAGTGAGTCAGTGAGTGAGTGAGTCAGTGAGTGACTGAGTCAGTCAGTCAGTCAGTGAGTCAGTGAATGAGTGTCAGTGAGTGAGTGAGCGAGTGAGTGAGTGAGTCTGTCAGTGAGTGAGTGAGTCAGTGAGTGAGTGAGTGTGTGTCAGTGAGTGAGTGAGTCAGTGAGTGAGTGAGTGAGTCAGTGAGTAAGTCAGTGAATGAGTGAGTCAGTGTGAGTGAGTCAGTGTGTGAGTCAGCGAGTCAGTGACTGAGTGTGTCAGTGAGTGAGTGAGTCAGTGAGTCAGTGAGTGAGTGAGTCTGTCAGTGAGTGAGTCAGTCAGTCAGTGAACGAGAGAGTGAGTGAGTGAGTCAGTGAGTGAGTGAGTGAGTCAGTGAGTGAGTGAGTCAGTGAATGAGTGAGTCAGTGTGAGTGAGTCAGTGAGTGAGTCAGTGAGTGAGTCAGCGAGTCAGTGACTGAGTGTGTCAGTGAGTGAGTCAGTGAGTGAGTGAGTCAGTGAGTCAGTGAGTGAGTGAGTCAGTCAGTAAGTCAATGAGTGAGTCAGTGAGTGAGTCAGTGAGTGAGTCAGTGAGTCAGTGAATGAGTGTCAGTGAGTGAGTGAGCGAGTGAGTGAGTGAGTCTGTCAGTGAGTGAGTGAATGAGTGAGTGAGTCGGAGAGTGAGTCAGTGAGTGAGTCAGTGAGTGAGTGAGTCACAGAGTGAGTCAGTGAGTGAGTGAATGAGTGAGTGAGTCAGTGAGTGAGTCAGTGAGTGAGTGAATGAGTGAGTGAATCAGTGAGTGAGTGAATCAGAGAGTGAGTCAGTGAGTCAGAGAGTGAGTGAATGAGTGAGCGAGTCTGTGAGTCAGAGAGTGAGTGAATCAGTGAGTGAATCAGTGAGTGAATCAGTGAGTAAGTGAATCAATGAGTGAGTGAGTCAGTGAGTGAGTCAGTGAGTGAATCAGAGAGTGAGTCAGTGAGTGAGTGAATCAGTGAGTGAGTGAATCAGAGAGTGAGTCAGTGAGTGAGTGAATCAGAGAGTGAGTCAGTGAGTGAGTGAATCAGTGAGTGAGTGAATGAGAGAGTGAGTGAATCGGAGAGTGAGTCAGTGAGTGAGTGAATCAGAGAGTGAGTGAGTGAATCAGTGAGTGAGTGAATCAGAGAGTGAGTCAGTGAGTGAGTGAATCAGTGAGTGAGTCAGTGAGTCAGTGAATCAGAGAGTGAGTCAGTGAGTGAGTGAATCAGTGCGTGAGTGAGTCAGTGAGTGAGTCAGTGAGTGAGTGAATCAGAGAGTGAGTCAGTGAGTGAGTGAATCAGTGAGTGAGTGAATCAGAGAGTGAGTGAATCGGAGAGTGAGTCAGTGAGTGAGTGAATCAGAGAGTGAGTGAGTGAATCAGTGAGTGAGTGAATCAGAGAGTGAGTCAGTGAGTGAGTGAATCAGTGAGTGAGTGAATCAGTGAGTGAGTCAGTGAGTGAGTGAATCAGAGAGTGAGTCAGTGAATGCGTGAATCAGAGAGTGAGTCAGTAAGTGAGTGAATCAGTGAGTGAGTGAATCAGAGAGTGAGTCAGTGAGTGAGTGAATCAGTGAATGAGTGAATCAGAGAGTGAGTCAGTGAGTGAGTCAGTGAGTCAGTGAGTAAGCCAGTGAGTGAGTGAGTCAGTGAGTGAGTCACTGAGTGAGTGAGTGAGTCAGTGAGTGAGTCAGTGAATGAGTGAGTCAGTGTGAGTGAGTCAGTGAGAGTCACTGAGTCCGTCAGCGAGTCAGTGACTGAGTGAGCCAGTGAATGAGTGCATCAGTGAGTCAGTGAGTGAGTCAGTGAGTGAGTCAGTGAATGAGTCAGTGAATGAGTCAGTGAGTCTGAGTCAGTGAGTCAGTGAGTGAGTGAGTCAGTCAGTCAGTCAGTGAGTCATTGAGTGAGTGAGACTGTCAGTGAGTGAGTGTCAGTCAGTGAGCGAGTAAGTGAGTGAGTGAGTCAGTGAGTGAGTCAGTCAGTGAGTGAGTCAGTGAGTCAGTGAGTGAGTCAGTGAGTCAGTGAGTGAGTGTGTGAGTCAGTCTGTCAGTGAATGATTGAGTGAGTCAGTTAGTCAGTGAGTTAGTGAATGAGTGAGTGAGTCAGTGGGTCAGTGAGACAGTGAGTGAGTCAGTGAGTGAGTCAATGTGTCAGTGAGTGAGTCAGTGAGTGAGTCAGTGAGTGAGTGAGTCAGTGAGTGAGTCAGTGAGTGAGTCATTGAGTGAGTCAGTGAATGAGTGAGCGAGTGAGTGAGTGAGTCTGTCAGTGAGTGAGCCTGTCAGTGAGTGAGTCAGTGAGTGAGTGAGTCAGTGAGTGAGTCAGTAAATGAGTGAGTCAGTGTGAGTGTGTCAGTGAGAGTCAGTGAGTCAGTCAGCGAGTCAGTGACTGAGTGAGTCACTGAGTGAGTGCATCAGTGAGTCAGTGAGTGAGTCAGTGAGTGAGTCAGTGAATGAGTCAGTGAATTGGTCAGTTAGTCTGAGTCAGTGAGTCAGTGAGTGAGTGAGTCAGTCAGTCAGTCAGTGAGTCATTGAGTGAGTGAGTCTGTCAGTGAGTGAGTGTCAGTCAGTGAGCGAGTAAGTGAGTGAGTCAGTCAGTCAGTCAGTCAGTGAGTGAGTCAGTGAGTGAGTCAGTGAGTGAGTCAGTGAGTGAGTGAGTCAGTGAGTGAGTCAGTGAGTGAGTGTGTGAGTCAGTCTGTCAGTGAATGATTGAGTGAGTCAGTTAGTCAGTGAGTTAGTGAATGAGTGAGTGAGTCAGTGAGACAGTGAGTGAGTCAGTGAGTGAGTCAATGTGTCAGTGAGTGAGTCAGTGGGTGTGTCAGTGAGTAAGCCAGTGAGTGAGTGAGTCAGTGAGTGAGTCAGTGAGTCTGTCAGTAAGTGAGTCAGTGAGTGAGTGCGTCAGTGATTGAGTGAGTGCGTGAGTGTCAGTGAGTGAGTCAGTGAGTGAGTGAGTGAGTCAGTCAGTGAGTGAACAGGTGAGTCAGTGAGTATGCCAGTGAGTGAGTGAGTGAGTGAGTCAGTGTGTGAACAAGTGAGTCAGTGAGTATGCCAGTGAGTGAGTGAGTCAGTGAGTGAGTCAGTGAGTCAGTGAGTGAGTCAGTGAATGAGTGAGTCAGTGTGAGTGAGTCAGTGATAGAGTCAGTCAGTGAGTCAGCGAGTCAGTGACTGAGTGAGTCAGTCAATCAGTGAATCCATGAGTTAGTGAGTGAGTCAGTGAGTGAGTGAGTGAGTCAGTGAGTGAATCAGTGATTCAGTGAGTTAGTCAGTGAGTGAGTGAGTCAGTGAGTGAGTCAGTGAGTATGCCAGTGAGCGAGTGAGTCAGTGAGTGAGTCAGTGAGTGAGTGAGTGAGTCAGTGAGTCAGTCAGTGAGTCAGTGAGCCTGTCAGTGAGTGAGTCAGTCAATCAGTGAATCCATGAGTTAGTGAGTGAGTGAGTCAATGAGTCAGTGAGTGAGTCAATGAGTCAGTGAGTGAGTGATTGAGTCAGTGAGTCAGTTGGTGAGTCAGTGAGTCAGTGAGTCAGTCATTGAGTGAGTGAGTCTGTCACTGAGTGAGTGAGTCACTCAATGAGCGAGTGAGTCAGTGAGTGAGTGAGTCAGTGAGTGACTGAGTCAGTCAGTCAGTCAGTGAGTCAGTGAATGAGTGTCAGTGAGTGAGTGAGCGAGTGAGGGAGTGAGTCTGTCAGTGAGTGAGTGAGTGAGTGTGTGTCAGTGAGTGAGTGAGTCAGTGAGTGAGTGAGTGAGTCAGTGAGTAAGTCAGTGAATGAGTGAGTCAGTGTGAGTGAGTCAGTGTGTGAGTCAGCGAGTCAGTGACTGAGTGTGTCAGTGAGTGAGTGAGTCAGTGAGTCAGTGAGTGAGTGAGTCTGTCAGTGAGTGAGTCAGTCAGTCAGTGAACGAGAGAGTGAGTGAGTGAGTCAGTGAGTGAGTGAGTGAGTCAGTGAGTGAGTGAGTCAGTGAATGAGTGAGTCAGTGTGAGTGAGTCAGTGAGTGAGTCAGCGAGTCAGTGACTGAGTGTGTCAGTGAGTGAGTCAGTGAGTGAGTGAGTCAGTGAGTCAGTGAGTGAGTGAGTCAGTCAGTAAGTCAATGAGTGAGTCAGTGAGTGAGTCAGTGAGTCAGTGAATGAGTGTCAGTGAGTGAGTGAGCGAGTGAGTGAGTGAGTCTGTCAGTGAGTGAGTGAGTGAGTCAGTGAGTGAGTCAATGTGTCAGTGAGTGAGTCAGTGGGTGTGTCAGTGAGTAAGCCAGTGAGTGAGTGAGTCAGTGAGTGAGTCAGTGAGTCTGTCAGTAAGTGAGTCAGTGAGTGAGTGAGTGCGTCAGTGATTGAGTGAGTGCGTGAGTGTCAGTGAGTGAGTCAGTGAGTGAGTGAGTCAGTGCGTCAGTGAGTGAGTGAGTCAGTAAGTCAATGAGTGAGTCAGTGAGTGAGTCAGTGAGTGAGTCAGTGAGTCAGTGAATGAGTGTCAGTGAGTGAGTGAGCGAGTGAGTGAGTGAGTCTGTCAGTGAGTGAGTGAGTGAGTCAGTGAGTGAGTCAATGTGTCAGTGAGTGAGTCAGTGGGTGTGTCAGTGAGTAAGCCAGTGAGTGAGTGAGTCAGTGAGTGAGTCAGTGAGTCTGTCAGTAAGTGAGTCAGTGAGTGAGTGAGTGCGTCAGTGATTGAGTGAGTGCGTGAGTGTCAGTGAGTGAGTCAGTGAGTGAGTGAGTGAGTCAGTCAGTGAGTGAACAGGTGAGTCAGTGAGTATGCCAGTGAGTGAGTGAGTGAGTGAGTAAGTGTGTGAACAAGTGAGTCAGTGAGTATGCCAGTGAGTGAGTGAGTCAGTGAGTGAGTCAGTGAGACAGTGAGTGAGTCAGTGAATGAGTGAGTCAGTGTGAGTGAGTCAGTGATAGAGTCAGTGAGTGAGTCAGCGAGTCAGTGACTGAGTGAGTCAGTGAGTGAGCCAGTGAGTCTGTCAGTGAGTGAGTCAGTCAATCAGTGAATCCATGAGTTAGTGAGTGAGTCAGTGAGTGAGTCAGTGAGTGAGTGAGTGAGTCAGTGAGTGAATCAGTGATTCAGTGAGTTAGTCAGTGAGTGAGTGAGTCAGTGAGTGAGTCAGTGAGTATGCCAGTGAGCGAGTGAGTCAGTGAGTGAGTGAGTGAGTCAGTGAATGAGTGGGTCAGTGTGAGTGAGTCAGTGAGAGAGTCAGTGAGTGAGTCAGCGAGTCAGTGACTGAGTGAGTCAGTGAGTCAGTGAGCCTGTCAGTGAGTGAGTCAGTCAATCAGTGAATCCGTGAGTTAGTGAGTGAGTCAGTGAGTGAGTCAGTGAGTCAGTGAGTCAGTCAGTGAGTGAGTCAGTGAGTCAGTGAATGAGTCAGTGAGTCAGTAATTCAGTGAGTGAGTGAGTCAGTCAGTCAGTGAGTGAGTCAGTGAGTGAATCAGTGAGTGAGTGAGTGAGTCATTCAGTCAGTCAGTGAGTGAACAAGTGAGTCAGTGAGTAAGCCAGTGTGTGAGTGAGTCAGTGAGTGAGTCAGTGAGTGAGTCAGTGAATGAGTGAGTCAGTGTGAGTGAGTCAGTGAAAGAGTCAGTGAGTGAGTCAGCGAGTCAGTGACTGAGTGAGTCAGTGAGTGAGTGCGTCAGTGAGTCTGTGAGTGAGTCAGTGAGTGAGTCAGTGAGTGAGTCAGTGAGTCTGTCAGTGAGTGAGTCAGTCAGTCAATCAGTGTGTCAATGAGTGAGTGAGTGAGTCAGTGAATGAGTCAGTGAGTCAGTGAATCCATGAGTCAGTGAGTAAGTCAGTGAGTGAGTCAGTGAGTTGGTGAGTGAGTCAGTGATTGAGTGAATGAGTCAGTGAGTCAGTGATTCAGTGAGTTAGTCAGTGAGTGAGTGAGTCAGTCAATCAGTCAGTGAATGAGTCAGTGAGTGAGTCAGTGAGTGAGTCAGTGAGTGAGTCAGTGAGTCAGTGAGTCAGTCAGAGTGAGTCAGTGAGTGAGTCAGTGAATGAGTCAGTGAGTGAATCAATGAGTGAGTCAGTGAGTGAGTCAGTGAGTGAGTCAGTGAGTGAGTGTGTGAGTCAGTGAGTGAGTGAGCAAGTGAGTGAGTCTGTCAGTGAGTGAGTGAGTCAGAGAGTGAGTGAGTGAGTGAGTCAGTGAATGAGTCAGTGAGTCAGTGAATGAGTGAGTCAGTGGGTGAGTGAGCGAGTGAGTGAGTGTGTGCCAGTGAGTGAGTGCGTCAGTGAGTGAATGTGTGTCAGTGAATGAGTGAGTCAGTGAGTGAGTGAGTGAGTCAGTGAGTAAGCCAGTGAGTGAGTGAGTCAGTGAGTGAGTCAGTGACTGAGTGAGTCAGTGAGTGAGTGCGTCAGCGAGTGAGTGAGTGTGTCAGTGAGTGAGTGAGTCAGTCAGTCAGTGAGTCAGTGATTGACTCATTCAGTCAGTGAGTGAGGCAGTGAGTCAGTGAATGAGTCAGTGAGTCTGCGTCAGTGAGTGAGTGAGTGAGACAGTCAGTCAGTGAGTAATTGAGTGAGTGAGTCCATCAGTGAGTGAGTGAGTGAGTCAGTCTGTCAGTCAGTGAGTCATTGAGTGAGTGAGTCTGTCAGTGAGTGAGTGAGTCAGTCAGTCAGTGAGTCAGTGAATGAGTGAGTCAGTGAGTGAGTGAGTGAGTGAGTCTGTTAGTGAGTGAGTCATTGAGTGAGTCAGTGAAAGAGTGAGCCAGTCAGTGAGTGAGTGAGTCAGTGAGTGAGTGAGTCAGTGAGTGAGCCAGTGAGTGAGTGAGTGAGTCAGTGAGTCAGTGAGTGAGTCAGTGATTTTGTCAGTGAGTGAGTCAGTGAGTGAGTCAGTGAGTGAATCGTTGAGTCAGTGAATGAGTCAGTGAGTCAGTGAATCAGTGAGTTAGTCAGTGAGTGAGTGAGTTAGTGAATGAGTCAGTGAGTGAGTCAGTGAGTGAGTGAGTCAGTGAGTGAGTGAGTCAGTGAGTGAGTCAGTGAGTGAGTCAGTGAGTGAGTGAGTCAGTGAGTGAGTCAGTGAGTGGGTGAGTGAGTCAGTGAGTCAGTCAGTGAGTCAGTGAGTCAGTGAGTGAGTCAGTGAGTGGGTGAGTGAGTCAGTGAGTCAGTCAGTGAGTCAATGAGTGAGTCAGTGAATGAGTGAGGCGGTGAGTGAGTGTGTCAGTGAGTCAGTGTGTGAGTCAGTGAGTGAGTCTGTCAGTGATTGAGTCAGTCAGTAAGTCAGTCAGTGAGTCAGTCAGTAAGTGAGTCAGTGAGTGAGTGAGTCTGTCAGTGATTGAGTCAGTCAGTGAGTCAGTCAGTGAGTCAGTCAGTAAGTGAGTCAGTGAGTGAGTGAGTCTGTCAGTCAGTAAGTCAGTCAGTGATTCAGTCAGTAAGTGAGTCAGTGAGTGAGTGAGTCTGTCAGTGATTGAGTCAGTCAGTAAGTCAGTCAGTGAGTCAGTCAGTCAGTGAATCAGTGAGTGAGTGAATCTGTCAGTCAGTCAGTGAGTCTGTGAGTGAGAGAGTCAGTCAGTCAGTAAATCAGTCAGTGAGTGAGTCAGTCAGTGAGTCAGTGAGTGAGAGAGTCAGTGAGTCAGTGAGTCAGTGAGTCAGTGTCTGGTTTAGAGCTGAAGTGAGGGGAGCAGGGATTTTGGGTTCCCACACTTACCACTCAACCTTTGTCCTATTCTATGTCTGTGTTCCACAGCACGCGTGAACGACGCTGTATGCAATTCCTGAAATGCAAGTTCTTTCTTTCATTTAAAGTCAGTGGGGGAAAAATTTGGGTTCGCCAGCAAAGTGGCCGGTGTCACCGGCTACTGCAGTTAATGGCCGCTGGAAATGGCGGCAACGCTAAGCGAGTGAAATTTGTCTGGGGGACGTGGAGATAGGTGGCGCAGCGCTCACCCTTGGTATAACGCCATCCTGGGGGCGTTGCTGGAATTGTGGGCAATGAAGAGGCATGAGAATTAAAGGGGCCATGCACACTGAGGCAATACAAAATAAAATGCAGTGAATCAATACATTTTTCAGCTTTTTCTGTCTTAAGAAATATTCAATATTAAAAGAAGTTCCAAATCTGCATATTCAGCTGTTAAAGCTGAATTACCTTCCTAACCTCAACAACTGGGAAAACTGCCTCAGCACTAACACAAATGGCTCAGCAAGCCAGGGAAGGGGCACCGAGGGTCTCACACGCAGCACTCCAGCTTTGTGCAGGGGGTCAACACTACAAGAGCGGCCCTCTACCCATAGGGGCCAAGAGGCCCCCCAGATTGAAGAATGTGGGAGTACATCACGCCTCCACCAACTGGCTCCAGTGCCCAATGAAGATTCATGACCTCAGATATGGTCAAGTTCAGTGAATGCATCTTCAAAAGCTGTCTCCTACCAACTGCACCACTAGCCTCACACACTGCTCAATGCACAACCCCCAATCACTCACCTACCAACAATCTGCGCCAAAGACGAGGCTCACCTCCCATTCCTAGCCTCACTTCACTCCCTTGGAGGAGACGGTGCAGGCCATTCTTGGCAGGGACATGGCTGAGCCCCGGGCCAGCGGTGGGACTGAAAGGATACAAGATGCGGGTATCCTCGTACGTTATCCTCCTTCTGGCATGCACCTCTTGCTTTCCCGCCCTCCTGTCACCACAACTCCACCCTTGTGCCTTCCTTATTTCACACATCCAAGAAATGCAGCCTGCCCAGCCAATGGGTCAACAAGAAGAGGCAGCCTGCACAGCCAGTGGGACCGCAGGTGGATGATTCCATCCCAGATATCCCGGCCACAAAGGGGCTGTCTGGGATGTATCCTTCAGTCTGATTCCTCCTCTTCAGCATCTTCCTCTTCTGCGTCTTCTTCTTCTGCGTCTTCCTCTTCCTGCTGCAAGCGGGTGCTGTAAATGTGAAATGGCAGCATAAAATGCGGGAAATACTCAGTTGGTCAGGCAGCATGTCGACCTGAGATGTGAACTCTGTTTTTCTCTCCACGGATGTTGCATGACCTGCTGAGTATTTGCGGCATGTTCTGTCTTCTCAAAGGCCTTCATTTACCATCTGAGCCCTTGTAAGCATCCAGCAGCATTCCCTACACACTTAAAAACACTTTTCACATCTATTGCAGCAAGCCACCACTTCAATAAATTCAAAAAAAAACAGTCCAATCCCTTAAATTCAAACTTACCTGAATGATGTGTGTGTCCCTTTAAAATCTGCAGACATCGCCACTGTCAGTTGGGTTGCATGGTGCAGTGTATGTACCTTTAAAGGGAGAACTACTTTTTACAGCTCCTGTATACTGTAGTACCGGCAGTGACCACACCTGTATATAAGCCCTGAGTAGTGATCTGTACAGTTAGTTCTAGAGTAACCCTCATTCAGTAAACACCTGTTGAATCGTTCCCTGCAGTCTTGCTGTCTAATTATTGAAGGACACAACATCAAGATACATGGATCTAACATTGGCGACGAGCAGATTCGAACCTACCTGCAACTCTGCATCACCTCCCAGGGATTCGCTCCTGGAGAACAGTGGAAGAAGGCCGAGTCCAGAAGCACGGGCGTCGACCACGGGCAACCCCCCAGTCATCCAGCGGAGATTTGAGCATCGCAGGGGAGGCTGTCGAGAGCCAGGCTTGGCTTTCCAGTCACGGTGGTCCAGCGAAATGGGTTGGCAACAGGTACTGCACAGACCTTTCCTGGACAGCGATGGGCTAGAGCCCGACCGAGCGGCACTGAAAAAGGCCGAGCAGCGTCGACGGGGGAGAGAGAGAGGGTAGAGCGCACAGGGCGCAGCCGGTGTTCAGGACCAAGCGGTGTCAACGGGGGAGAGAGGCGAGAGAGAGCAGAGCGCAGCCGGTGTTCAAGGGCCGAGCAGAGTCAACGGGGGAGAGAGGCGCGCAGGAAAACGCGCAGAGCGCAGCCGGTGTTCAAGGGCCGAGCAGCGTCAACGGGGGAGAGAGGCACGCAGGAAAACGCGAGGCACTGCCATTGCCACGAGGACTGCAGAGAGCGGCGTTGGCAGCGGCGCGGGAGACGCCATTTTAAACCGCAGCGGGGAAGAAAGGAAAGCGCGGGAGACGCCATTTTAAGCCGCAGCGGGGAAGAAAGGAAAGCGCGGGAGACGCCATTTTAAGCCAGTCTAACCACACCCAAAAATGCCGAAGAGTGGCAGTATCACAGCGTTCGACAATGAAGTCGAAGATTGGACGACATATGTCGAACGCATAGAAGTATACTGCAAGGCGAATGAAGTGCCAGATGACAAGAAAGCGCTGGTATTGTTGAATTCAATGGGTGCAAAAACGTATGGCTTACTACGAAACCTAGTAACCCCAGAGAAGCCAGTAGAAAAGGAATGGGGTAAGGCATTACACATCCGCCCCGTATCATCCAGCCACAAATGGATTGGCTGAGAGGTTCGTACAAACCTTTAAGAAGGCAATAAAGGCTATGTACAATGACAACATTCCGCTGCAGCACAAGGTGAACAATTTCCTGTCTGCCTACTGGAATGCGACACATGCAGTCACCAACCAGGCCCCGGCCATGATGTTCTTTAACCGAAGGTTGAGATCTCGTCTGGATTTGCTCAGACCAAATGTACGAAGAGATGTTGAGAGTAAGCAATTCCAGCACATCAATGAGAAGCCGACAAGGAGCTTCAATGTAGGGCAACCAGTCTTGGCCCGCGACTACCAAACAGAGAAATGGCAACCAGGAACGATATGCACACGGCAGGGGCCACTAATGTACACAGTGGATGTTGGGGAGAACATTGTGAGACGCCATGCTGACCAGATCCTAGAGTCACAGGAACGAGTCAACCCCATGTCTCGGCCATACGTACCTGGTGAGGAACCCGACGTACAGGTCGCATCTACCTCAGAAACAATAGCATTGGAAGCTGATGAATCAACTGATGACAGGGTGTTAGAATCGCCTCCGCACCACGAGCGAGACACTCGGGAAAGACGTTATCCAGAAAGAATCAGGAAGCCTCCCCAAAGACTGAATTTATAAATAGACTATTTTCAGTTAATGTTGCATGTTAAAAGTGTTAATTGTAATTAGTTTGATATTTAATTGTTAAATGAGTGTTATGGTACTGTTAATCTAAAAGGGGAGGAATTGTAGTGTATGTACCTTTAAGGGGAGAACTACTTTTTACAGCTCCTGTATACTGTAGTACCGGCAGTGACCACACCTGTATATAAACCCTGAGTAGTGATCTGTACAGTTAGTTCTAGAGTAACCCTCATTCAGTAAACACCTTTTGAATCGTTCCCTGCAGTCTTGTTGTCTAATTATTGAAGGACACAACATCAAGATACACAGATCTAACACATGGCAGTTTAACCTGGCATGCTTAGGACTCAGCGCCGAATTCAGCACTAGGGTCAAAGTTCGTGTTGGTGACATTAAGTTGGCGTTGCATGCCAATTGCATGAATTTCTAGCCCAGTGTGTTTATTTCATGCCTGTAATCCTAAACTACACTGAAACCGGAATTTCCATCTCAGTGGTTTATTGGGAATGAATGCAGTGACTTGAGGGGAAGAACTGTCGCACAAAATATTTAATGTGCTGTTGCCAAAACTGTGTTCACTTGCTTAACAAGGATCTGCCATTCTTAACTCTAATTCAGTTCTGATGGTGGAGGACAGCCAATACACCCAAATGTGGTCTCCTGCAATTACACAGATTTCTAATGGTGCAGCCATCTCAGTTTTTGCAAGTGGTTCATCATCTGTATATTTTGGGAATTTTCAGTTGCTTAATGTTGGCAGCAGTGATAGGCTCTAAATGTAACTGTGTATCATGGGATACCAGACTGGTAATTGCTGGTTGGGAGAAAAGTTGTTCCTGTGTATTCTTTGGCCAGCAGCTGAGGAGTTGGATACTGGTCAATGCAAACACGTTTCCCTCTCCCGTTCCCTTCTACTTTCAGTCCTTCCCACACAATTCTATGTCCAAGAAGGTGGGTAGCAAATCTTCTGCAACCGCCAGAGGTGGGCACATGCCTGCCACCTGTTTGGAGCCTAAGAATCACAGAATCATAGAATCTTACAGCACAGAAGGAGGCCATTCGGCCCGTCGTGCCTGTGCTGTCTCTTTGAACGAGCTCTCCAAATTCGTCCCACACCCCAGCTTTTTCCCCATTACCCTGCAAGTTAGTCCTCTTTAAGCACATGTCCAATTGCCTTTTGAAAGTTCCTGTGGAATCTGATTCCACCAGCCTTTCAGGGAGTGCGTTCCAGATCTTAACAACCCTCTGTGTGAAGACATTTCTCCTCATTTCCCCTCTAGCTCCTATGCCAATTATTTTAAATCTGTGACCTCTGGTTACCGACTCACTTGCCAGAAGAAACAGGTTCTTCCTACTTGCTCTATCAAAACCCCTCATAATTTTGAATACCTCTATTAGGTCATCCATTAACCTTCTCTGCTCTAAGGAGAACAATCCCAGCTTCCCCAGTCTCTCCACATTACTGAAATCCCTCATCCCTGGTACCACCCTAGTACATCTCCAGGGCCTTGACATCCTTCCTAAAGTGTGGGGCCCAGAATTGTACACAATATGCCAGCTGAGTCCTATCCAGAGATTTGTAAAGGTTCAAAATGACTTTTTATATTCAAAGCCCCTATTTAAAAAGCCAATTATCCCATACGCTTTTTAAACTACCTTCTCAATTTGTCCTGCCACTGCAAGGATTTATGAATATGCACCCCAGGTCTCGTTGCTCTTACATCCCCCCACAAAATAGTACCACTTAGAATGTATTGTCTCTCCAGGTTGTTTCTCTCAAAGTGCACTACGTCACACATCCACAATACATGACATCTGCCATGTGTCTGCCGATTTCACCAATCTGTTTATATTCTCCTGAAGTCTGTTACTATCCTGTCCACTACAATGTTGCCAAGTTTTGTGCCATTCAAAAATTTTGAAATTGTACTCCCTATACCCAAACCGAAGTGATTTATATATAACAAGAAAAGCAATGGTCCCAATACTGTCCCCTGGGGGACCCCACTGCACACATCCCTCCAGTCAGAAAAACAGCCATTTACCATTATTCTCTGCCACCTATCCCTTAACCAATTTCGTACCCAAGTTACCACCGCCCCTTTAATACGATTTGCTTCTATTTTCCGAATAAGTCAGTGAGAGCAGAGAGAGAGAGTCTGAGGGGAAACAGTGTGAGAGTCAGTGAGAGAGAGAGTCTGAGGGGAAACAGTGTGAGAGTCAGTGAGAGAGAGAGAGAGTCTGAGGGGAAACAGTGTGAGAGTCAGTGAGAGAGAGAGAGAGAGTCTGAGGGGAAACAGTGTGAGAGTCAGTGAGAGAGAGAGAGAGAGTCTGAGGGGAAACAGTGTGAGAGTCAGTGAGAGAGAGAGAGAGAGTCTGAGGGGAAACAGTGTGAAAGTCAGTGAGAGAGAGAGAGAGAGTCTGAGGGGAAACAGTGTGAGAGTCAGTGAGAGAGAGAGAGAGTCTGAGGGGAAACTGTGAGAGTCAGTGAGAGAGAGAGAGAGAGTCTGAGGGGAAACAGTGTGAGAGTCAGTGAGAGAGAGAGAGAGAGTCTGAGGGGAAACAGTGTGAGAGTCAGTGAGAGAGAGAGAGAGAGAGTCTGAGGGGAAACAGTGTGAGTGTCAGTGAGAGAGAGAGAGAGAGTCTGAGGGGAAACAGTGTGAGAGTCAGTGAGAGAGAGAGAGAGTCTGAGGGGAAACTGTGAGAGTCAGTGAGAGAGAGAGAGTCTGAGGGGAAACAGTGTGAGAGTCAGTGAGAGAGAGAGAGTCTGAGGGGAAACTGTGTGAGAGTCAGTGAGAGAGGAGAGAGAGTCTGAGGGGAAACAGTGTGAGAGTCAGTGAGAGAGAGAGAGAGAGGGTCTGAGGGGAAACAGTGTGAGAGTCAGTGAGAGAGAGAGAGAGAGAGTCTGAGGGGAAACAGTGTGAGAGTCAGTGAGAGAGAGAGAGAGAGAGTCTGAGGGGAAACAGTGTGAGAGTCAGTGAGAGAGAGAGAGAGAGTCTGAGGGGAAACAGTGTGAGAGTCAGTGAGAGAGAGAGAGAGAGAGTCTGAGGGGAAACAGTGTGAGAGTCAGTGAGAGAGAGAGAGAGAGTCTGAGGGGATACAGTGTGAGAGTCAGTGAGAGAGAGAGAGAGAGTCTGAGGGGAAACAGTGTGAGAGTCAGTGAGAGAGCAGAGAGAGAGAGTCTGAGGGGAAACAGTGTGAGAGTCAGTGAGAGAGAGAGAGAGTCTGAGGGGAAACAGTGTGAGAGTCAGTGAGAGCAGAGAGAGAGAGTCTGAGGGGAAACAGTGTGAGAGTCAGTGAGAGAGAGAGAGAGAGAGTCTGAGGGGAAACAGTGTGAGAGTCAGTGAGAGAGAGAGAGAGAGTCTGAGGGAAACAGTGTGAGAGTCAGTGAGAGAGAGAGAGAGAGTCTGAGGGGAAACAGTGTGAGAGTCAGTGAGAGAGAGAGAGAGAGTCTGAGGGGAAACAGTGTGAGAGTCAGTGAGAGAGAGAGAGAGAGTCTGAGGGGAAACAGTGTGAGAGTCAGTGAGAGAGAAGAGAGAGAGTCTGAGGGGAAACAGTGTGAGAGTCAGTGAGAGAGAGAGAGAGGAGAGTCTGAGGGGAAACAGGGTGAGAGTAGAGAAGAGAAAGAAAGAACTAGGGGCGA